>NC_041395.2:220781691-221081691 GCF_900747795.2 Erpetoichthys calabaricus
GAAGTATCCAGATGTGATTTTGAGAGAACTTCAGTTATTAGTTGAACCTGATAGACTGAATTTCCTCCTCTTATTTATCAAATGTCTTTCTTTCTAGATAGTTTGAGAGTGGCCCAGGGATCTTGTTACTATTAAAAACATTGTGGTCCAACCTTATGATTTGGCTGTTTAGGAAGTTCTCAGCACCCTTGGAGTCTGGTGTTATATCTCTGATAGTCAAACAGTTCTCTGGCCTGCAGTGATTTGACATCTTGAAACACCTGATTTCTTCTTGATGCCATACTGGTGTTAACATCTCTTGCAACCTGCGTAGCATACATTTTGTACTCTGTTTGTTCAATACTGAAACCTCCACTATTTAAAGTCTTTAAGCTTATTCAGTATACAAAATAAATAAGATGTAATTGCACTCACGCTGTCTTTTGGATCACAAGCTACTAATCATCCCCGGATCTGGACAGTGCTGGAATACACTGAAATATACTCATCCAGGTCTGAGGACACCCATGGTATTAATGTGTTAGAGGAATTAAAGCTTTCCAATAATACAAGTCTAGGTAGGGAGGACCCTCTAAAGTGTCACTTATTGCCGGCATTCAGATAGCATCTGAGCTCTTAATGAGCTGCAGGGTGTTAAACCAACAACTGAAACAGAATTTGTGCAAAAGCACACAAGTGGGTGGATGCATTTATTTAGAAACAGTGTTAGTTCGGCAATGTGTCATAAAAAAATAAGAAAGGTCATCTGCGGAGAGTGTGAGCTGAGAAGTTTAGCACTCAAAATGCAGAGGAAAGTTGTTCATGGAAACAGTCAGCCAACACATCTACTTCAACACATTGGGGTGAGTGGGGAGTGTAAAGAAGATCTATAAGAGAGTTTTCAGCACCACAGTATCATGACTCTTTTAGACAACAGAACTTCAACATTTGTCATACAGTGTCTTGACCCTTTGTAGCCTAAGTACTAACTTCCTTTGTTGTTTGATTTCACTGGCAATTAAAGAGTATGATTAATATTACAGAAGAGTTAGCTATCCACTTCAAAAAATATGCCTAAGCTTCAAGTCTGAAAAAGGCACACTCTTGATAAATAAAAAAGTTTAAAAAAATGAACACCACATGGATTTTACATATGGTATTTTCAACAGTTGTTGTACTAAATGTATTTTAATTGGTAAAAGAAATACATAAACCATGTCTGCTTGTACAAGAAAAGAAATATTGTGCAGTTGCTTGACAATTGAGCTACAAAAGCTTTACACTTGCTCCCCGCTATGTGTACCAAGCAGTGCTAAATGAGCCGTTTCACTTTTCACACTAGTCCTCCAAACTGGATTGTGACTCCTCGCAGTTGAGGCCTGTTTACATTTACATGTATTTGCTTATCAGGTGCTTTTATCCAAAGCAACTTACAACAGAGGTCAACATAACTGAGAAGCAATGAGTCTGGGTGACGATTTTGGGAACAAGTGTTACAGGACGGGGTCACAAAATTGACCATCACAAGTGAAGAGCTGCGGTGGGCTGGCACCCTGCCTGGGGTTTGTTTCATGCCTTGCGTCCTATGTTGGCTGGGATTGGCTCCAGCAGACCCCCATGACCCTGTAGTTAGGATATAGTGGGTTGGATAATGGATGGATGGATGGACAAGTGAACAGTTTCCTCCATTGCTCAACTTAATTTCCTTTTCTTTCTAATAAAGTAAAGTCCCTTTCTCCTATTGTTGGCCCCATTGTCTCTTATTGACCTTCAGATATAGAGAAGTGTTGAAAAATTGATGGGCCATCTGCCAAGACACTCCTTTATTTTGTAATTCTGCCCTAAATATCAGAGGATGTCCAATTTCCTCTTCCCCTTGTGTCAGTTTGGTATATCTGGTCTAGGAGATATATTTAATGTGTCAGGCCTGGAAATGTTCCTTTCTCTTCAATCTAGACATCCTATCCCTTCTACTTCTTACTTTTTGTTTACAGCTGAGGTCTCTTTTCAGGACATGTGGAGTTCTCCTCTCTTCTCCTCTTCCAGTGCATCCCCTGTACTCATTTGCTTCATCCCTTTCTCATAAAACCAAACCATTATCTAGTCTCTTTTTCCTCCTTTGCAAAGCTTCCCTCAAAATTCTCCCAATCATGTCTAACTGGCTAACAGACCTTTCCCCATCTCATCCTCTGCAATGTGCTGGTAATCTATCTTTCTAAATATCAAAAATTGCTCTAAAAATTGTAATCACCAGCACACATAATTTAAATGTTCATAAACTGAACCCTAATCCCTAGAAACGTTATCTAATGAGACTAGAATTAGATCCCCTGAGTCACCTTTGTCCTCTTAAAGTCCCTGGCACTTTTCTCCACATGTTCAGGGAATGTCCTCCAGCTCTCTGGCGCTATGTAGCTGAATTCCTCTCTGCGATTCTTTCTTTCCCCATTCCTTTTTCTCCTCAAGTTCTTTTTCTCCTAGACCTTTATTCTCTTTATTTACTTTCCCTTTCTATTCTTCCAGCCAGAGGCTTTTAATGACAGCAACCATTGCAGCTAAATTGCTTTTAGCCTTTCAGTGGAAATCTCCTGCCCTTCTCTCTCATGTAATCTGGAAGTCTTCATTTTGCAGTCTTATCCTTCTTCAACTTTCTGCATCCCAGAGCAACAGCTCTTCTGACTCTACTTTCCACAGCTGGCTTCATGCTGTTCAGTTAGTTAAGAACCGGGTTGGGGTTGCTCCTTGAGGCAGTTTTTCCAATTCATCGTTCATCCTTTTTGCTTTTATTTATTTATTTTTTATTATTTTTTGTTAGTTTAGTTCGCCTTCCGTTCCTGCATGGCTGGAATTTTTTTCTCTTTTATTGTGTTTCTGGTTAAATAGCTGTCACGGAAAGGGGGTTACATTGTTTTGTGTTTGTTCTTATATAGCCCAAAAATCAGTTATTATTATTGGTTTTATTTTGCTGTATTCCTTTTTCATTTTATCAATACAAATTTGATAAAAAAAAAACAAAAAAGTGACAGCTTTTGAACAAAATTCAAGCTAGTTACACTTCCTTGGTTACAAAAACCTAACAACTAATATTAGCTGGATGGGAATTCACTAAACAAGAGAGTCTTTAAACACATTGAGGGAATCAGAATTTGTAACGGAAATGGGTAGCTAGGAACTATAAAGAGGAGATATAAACAGTCTGGATTGATTTTTAATACCATGCAAAGGTGGCATCACCACATGCAATTCATTAGCAGATAAGAGTTGCAGAGAGAGAAGGAGGATAGGACCTTACAGGTTTCTCCAGATATACAGTATAGGTGCTGATCCAGTGAGTGCTCTGTAGGCAAGCATCATGGATTTGAACTTAATGTGTGCTGCTACAGGAAGCCAATGCAGTGTTGTGAAAAGAGGAGTGACATGTGCCCACCTTGGCATAAGACACATGCCGCTGCATTTTGGATCATCTGCAGTGGCTTGGTGAGTCATGTCAGTACTCCTGCCAGCAGAGAGTTGCAGCAGTCCAGACATGACAAGGCCAAAACCTGGACCAGGAATTGTGGTTCATATCCATCAGATCCGGTTGTATAGTATGAACCTGCATGACTGAGAGACTATTGCAGCATGGTCAGTGAAAAACAGCTGGTTGTCCATCACCACTCCATGGCTGCAAACAGACTTAGCAAGTGTTAGTGATAATCAGCCAAGTTAAACAGAGATGGGATGCTGAATAGATAGATGAGCTGTGATGAAGAAGGTCCATCTTTGTCAGGTTCAGCAGGATATCGTGCTTCTTTGTCCAAGTTGCAATATCAGTAAGACAATTCAAAGACTGTGGCCTTTACCATGTGGTGTTATGGAGGGTACAGCTGCGTATCATCAGCAAAGCACTGATATGAGAAACCATGGGACAAGACAGATAGGGCCTAGTGAGGAGGAGTAGAGATAGAAGAGGAGAGGGCCCAGCATTGATCCTTGTGACACCTCTGTGCTTGCCTGGTGCACTTCTGACATCTCTCTTGTTAGGACACATGGCAGAATCTGCCCAAGAGGTAGGACTCAAACCACCTGAGGGCAATCCCAGGGATGCCAATGTCAGATAGGCTGGCAAGAAGGATCTGATGGTTGACAGTGTTTAAGGCAGATGAGAGATTTGTCACACAGTCTTCTTTTCCGTTAATCAGCCAATATTCCCTAGCTGCACACTGAGCGAAAATGCATACAGTGTATTAAAAAGAACTGATCAGTGTTCATAAGAAACCCCAATGTCTGTCTGTTTGTAAAGAATGAATCTTCTTGAACCTGTGCACTAGATTACTTAACAAACAATTAAACAAAATAGTCTTCAGAAGTGCAAAGTGAAAGGAAACACCAATCGGTCATAGGTTTACAGTTTTCTGCACAGACTAGGGTGCTAGTGTAAAAATATAGAGACTTTCTGGGGGTCATGTGGTGATAAGCGCACTGCACTCAGTGTGACCACAAAGGACAAAGCTTGCTATAATGTAATTCTTGAAGTCTTAGAAGTACGATAAGGGCAACATACTGAAATGTCAAACTTAATTCTGTCTGAGTTCAGACATCTGACATTACCTGACTGTGACGAAGCTGTAAGGATCTGTAAAACCCTGCAAAAGGTATAAGAGTTTGTGGATGGGGTATGACAGGAAAAGAGACATAAAAATTTAATGTATGACATTTTTTAAAGGATGGTATTGAGAGATGCTAATTATTATAAATTGCTCACCGATGCAGACAGCTCATAGCATCTTTTTTTTTTCCACAGCCGTAGTTATTGGCTGTCAGGATTTATTTTACTGAATTCTTTTTTTTTCTAGGGAGCAAAATTCTACTTAAAGAGAAATTTTGTCTGTGAAGGAGAACTACAAGGGGATTCATCATCTGAAGTCTGGTAAAGTCGGGATCTTTGATCTATGCAATGGAGTGACCAGCCAGATAAGATGGCATACAGACATTATCTGAAGATCTTAACAGAAACAATCCTTCAAAAGGCGGCTCACTGTTTGTCTCACTGCTTGCATAATGAGGATCCCAAAACTAATTACAGGCTAAATTCTGCCCATCAAAAGAGCATTGTTTTTATCTCTGCTATTGACCTGGAAGGCATTTTGCCAGCTGGATCCTCTTTAACATTTGCTAGCTTTTCAGTAAATTTACAGTGTTTTCAAACTTTTTTTGATTCTAACTTAACATCTGGAAATTTCTATTCCTTCCTTTAAAGATTTACTGAAGAGCTTTGAATACCACTTGCAGTGGTGATTTCACAGTTTGGGGGTTTACGCATGCAGTATACTTGGTGCCATTTTTCACTGATGCTGGTTGTTAAAATGAGATTGGGGAAGTAGAAGGAAGATAAACTAAAGCAATCGAAAGGCTGAGATAGCACAAAGGTGTCAGACTCCTTCAGCATTCACAAAAATGTAGAAGCAGCAAAGCCCCACAAAGCAAGTAAGCTAGGACAGATGTTAAGATGACGCAAAGGCTTCCAGACAACATAAACCAGGGGTGTCTAACTCCGGTCCTGGTGGGCTGCAGTGATTGCAGGTTTTCATTCTAACCCTTTTCCTAATCAGCGAGCAGTTTTCACTGCTAATTAACTCCTTTTACTTTATTTTAGTAGCCCTGTTTTTAATGATTCAGTCCTCTGGATTAATTAATTTCTTTATTTAATGGCAGCCTAACAGAAATGAGATGTGAAATGAGCCAACAGATGACCAGCTAAACTGGGATTTCAAACTCCAGGCAATTTCACTCCAACCAGTTTCTTAATGAGAAGCCAATGCTTGCTGTTAATTAAAGCTGTTACTGAATATCATAACTTGTTACTACTCTCACTCTGCCACAGCAGACTGTTGATTTTCTGTTTATTCTAAGACCACCTTCAAGATGTTTTGCCGACCTGAGCAGACCAACATGGCCAACACCTTCATTTTTCTCTATTATTTTCAGGTTAGCTGGTCATGTGGCAGCTTGTTTTGTGTCTTACTGTTGTTTGGCTGCTCATTAAGGAAAAAGAAACAATTAAGGGGTCTGAGTCACGTCAATTAAAACTAAGGCAAAACAAGTTAATCAGCAACAAAAATGGCTGACTAATTTAGAAGATCGTTAGAATGAAAACCTGCAGCCACTGCGGCTCACCAGGACCAGAGCTGGACACTCCTGACATAAGCCAACCTGCACTTTTAATCAATATTTTAAAAAATATATTAGGAAACAGTGCACCACTGCTCCTTTCAGAATTAGAACATAAGTTGACAGCAGACTTTAAATCTCTATTTATTGTGACACTTCACACAGTTCTACTGGAAACAAAAACAGCTACAACCTGTTTGCCATGTCTTACGAGTATATGAGGTTTTATCTCTGGTCTAAGTTTGTTTTCTTTGTATTTAATCCTTCTGTTGTCTTTTAAATATGTTATTATTATATGTTATTTGTTATTATATCCATCCATCCATCCATTATCCAACCCGCTATATCCTAACACAGGGTCATGGAGTTCTGCTGGAGCCAATCCCAGCCAACACAGGGCGGAAGGCAGGAACAAACCCCGGGAAGGTAGCCAGCCCACCGTAGATTTTATTATATGTTTCTGATTTTTATAGTATTATTTTATTTGTTGAATTTTGTATTTTTGTTTATTATTATTCATTTTTGTATTATGTTAATGTGTGAGTTTTCTGCCTTTTCTGCCATGTCCTCTTTATGTGGAGCCTCAGGGGGTTGGGCCACCTGTTGCTACTGCTAAGGAACCGGCCACAGCAGTATTTAAGTATTTAGCAGTATTTAGCCCAGCTAACCTGTTTTCATCATACAATATCTTAAAATAAAGAAAAGAGAAGGTTTAGACAAAATAGAAATATCTGTTGTGTCAGAGTGAGAGCACCAAAGACATTGGGTTAAACAACGGGTTTAGTTAACAACAAGAATCAGTTTTTAATTAAAACAACTGGTCGGAGTGAAACTGGTAAGAGTTTGAGGCCCTGACTTAGCTGGTCCTCTATTGGCTCACTTCGCATCTCATTTTTGTTTAAATAAAAAGGAAGAAATTTAGAGGACTCAAGTTACTTATACTGAAGAGAAAATATGTCATTTAATAGCAGATGTTAGTCACTGTGAAGAAAGTGTCAGGAATGAAAATCTGCAGCAACCTTGACAGTTTCTATTTCTGTAAAAGTTTTATGTAATCCCCTCTGAATTCTTTAAATAAAATACTTAAAAATTTTGTTTTATTTTTATGCCCAAGGTTTTTCCATGTTTTTGTGAACATTGTGCTTTTTAAACCCTTTATTCCCTTTGTAGCATTGAAGCCTGTATTTTGAGTTTGTGGTCAGTCTGCCTGAGGTGGTGAGGCCTACTCTGTTGGGTCAGCCCTCTGTGAATTTCAAGTCTATCTTTTATTTTTTAGGCTTCTGAGCTTGTGAAGTGGCAGAATCAGAACATTAGTCAGGACGCCATAGGGTGACGTTTCAAATGATTAAAGATGTAACATAACACGTACTTTGTTTTTTTTTTTTTTATTCAGTAGCAGGCTTCCAATTTGAGATGCTTGGTTAATGGTGACAGTCAGTAGGAGATTTCTTCACTTGAAAAAAAAAACAAAGAAGAAATAATTTAGGAGAATTGCCAAGCAATTCATATTAGGAACCTCTTAATAAAAAAAAATCATAATTTTTGTTTTTAATAATAAAATCATCCGTCTTCTAACTCTCCTGTCCATTGAAAAGTTTGGGGGCCAGAATCAATCCAGGCAGCACTGCCATCTCATTTTACTAACAAATACTCATAACAAGGGGTAGTGGTCTCAGGCACCCATCCCTGATTTTCGAGAGCCCCACTCCACTCCATCTCCTGATCTTGAAGAGCCCAGTCTCCCCTCCCATTCCTGTCATTCTGTGTTATGATATGCATGGCTGACCACACAAAAAACCTATGTGGACCCCTCCCACTCTTCGACTGCTTAAAAATCCATCTGGGACTACTCTCTTTTGCAGTTCAAGTGCAAAAAAACTCCATAAGGGTCCCTCCCCGCTTTTTGTGTGAAAATCCAAGGGGGTAAGTGCTAAAGCTAGTGTTGCCCCTGACTCATATGGGTTTAATTTACAGTCTCTAGCTACCTTAGCTCAACAAGTACAGACAAGTGGCATAACATTCACGTGCATTTGACAACTAATTCAATTGATATGCAAGTTGGAGCATTTCACATTTTTTAGTTACTTCATCAAAGAGTCAGTTATCACATTTTTATTTATTAAATATTTTTTAACAATAGGTGATATTCAAAAATAACAGCAGTAACAGAATGCAATTACAGGTGTTAATAGACTACATTAAAGATATTTTTTAACAGCACTTTACAATATCATAGATTTAAAAATATACACAAAATACTCTTGTGGTGGCTCAAACGCTTTCATACCCAACAGATTACAAATCCAGATATGTAAAAATGGCATCGATAGATATGCATTAGTGGTGGAGGGTCTGTGACCACCTTTTGTTAAATTTTACTTAAACTTAACAGTTTTGAAAGTATACCTATTAGAGTTTTCCATCTAGTTATTTTTATTGGTTAAAATCCAGTAATTAATTTAAATTATTTAAATAAGAATGAACTTGGAAGGGTACTGATTTATTGTGTAACCAAAGGTGACAATTATTTTAAAGATTTTAATTCCAGTTGGATGATACACAGAAGTAAATGTGAATCTTCAGATTTAGATAAACTATAACCTCAGCTCTGTCTGTTGTATGTTTTACCAGCAAGTAACTCGGTATCACTTTAGTTTAGGTACTGCAAAAACACATCTACTACTCATTTGTTTTTATGTAACATTACCTTAACAAAGGCTTCTTTTGCTGTTAATAACTCATACAAAGCATCAGCAAAGTGGTTATTTAACTTTGTGTGTGGCATAGTGGTGCAGTGGTAGCACTACTGCCTTGCAGTAAGGAGACCAGGGGTCATGCCCTGCCTCCTCCCTGCTACTTAACAGTACCTGATTAATGGACATATTTTTGCAGTTCCTAAACTACAAGTAATTTTTTCACCACACACAGACTGTAATTCTGCCCTGTCTTTGTTGTTTGTGCCATAATCAATCACAACCAATGTTCCCTCTAAGGAGTAGCATATAGTGAGCAAAAAACATTGTTTATGAGCGACATTTTGTTTAAGCCAAAAATTTATGAGCACCAACTCCGACGGTCAGAGTGAGCGATCGTGCGATAAGTAACACGATCCTTGTTGTATGCCCAGCAGCTTGGATCTTCAATTCATGGAACCCTGGATGGCAGCACTTCCGCCACACCAGGAAGTGCTGCCGGAAGAAATCCCAGGGGAACCGGGTGCTCTCCTGACAATTTCACCACACCAGGAAGTGTCGTCAGACGGAGCACCTGGAGCTCATCCAGGTCATTATAAATAGGGCCGCCTCCCTCCAGTAGACGAGCCGGAATTGGGAGGAGGGTGAGGGTGAGGGTGAGGGTGAGGGTGAGGGTGAGGGTGAGGGTGAGGGAGGGAGGGAGCGAGCGAGCGAGAGAGAGTGAGTGCGAGTGAGAGAGAAAAAAAGAAAGGAGTTGGGACAAGGCATAGTGGTGCTGTGAAGAAAATAAAGGAGTGTGCTTTTGGACATTCTGGTGTCTGTCTGTCTGTGTCCAGGGGCTGGCTTTCCACAATATAAATCCCCTTGATTTTTTTTTATTATAATTGCTTTCCTTTTCCATTAATTTCCTAAGAAATTGTTTTTCTTGTGGTTACTTTTATGATTAACTTACCTAAAGCATCAAGAGAAGCAGTGGACTTCTGAGCATCTGTCAGATAAGTGACGGAGGAAAATATACAAAATCTACAAGCTGAAGCACAAATTTGAAACAGTAAACTAATTCATAGTTGAGGTCACATAGAATGTTTTCTTTATTAAGACAGACTATATTGCCGATTCACCATTGCTTTTCAATGGGCGATTTTGAAGCTTCAAAACTTTGTACAATCTTTTCAATATTCAAAAATGTAACTGACTATTCAAATTTCATTGAAGAATGAATGCCAAATAAAAAAAAAATCAACCCATGGTTAGTTTATTGCTTCAAGTGGACAAACAGACAGATGTATGGATAGATAGATGTGGCTGTCAAAGTAGATTCTTCATCCATTATATGTGAACACACCAAAAAAAAGGAAGTACACAGCAGAAGTGTGGCATTTAACAGTGAAAAATGAATATTATTTGTCTCTATTGTTAGAATTATTTCTTTCTATTACAGTGTTTCTCATTTGTCTGAATTTTGTAATTTTCCTGCTGCCCTATTCTTTATTTATGTTTATTGTAATCATTGTAGTTTTTTCCCTATTTTTAATGATTGTCTCTGTTCTGAGCTGAGGCATACTGTGGTGGTTCAAGCCTAACAGACTCAAAAACCACTGAGTTTCTTTAAAAAAGGGAGAGGATAACCACCAGACATCTAGTTGTAAATAATAAATCTTGAGTTCCTTAAACTTCTTTTGTTGAATTAAATAAAGAAAATCAAGAAAAGTAAAACTCTTTAAAAAAAAAAAAAAAACCTTCTAAACTGAAAAATAATTCATTCCAAAAACCAAGCAAGAAAGAGTCAAAGAATAAAACAAATGCAATTCTAAGTGCAGAAATCGGCAAAATAAATGTAATACAAAATCACCAAGCCAAGTCCACTAAAGAAAAGTAAAAGCAAACACAAAAAGTGAAATAAGAAAATTGATCCAAAAATGGTTTAAAGACCACCATAACTCACAAAACCAAGAATGATGGGAAAGCACAAAGGGTAGCAAAAAAAGAAAAACTAGAGAAAGTAGCTAATGTTTCAGTCTACACCTGAAGGACCTCATTGCATACAACTGAGCATAAGGATCAGGTCAAAGCTACAAATATTACAATCAATGTAAACAAAGGATAACCAAGAGAAGGAGAGAAAATGTAAAAATTTACTAAAACAAAAATAAAAAAAAACTTCAAAACATCTATGCACAAAATACTTAAAATAAATAAAACAGAATTGCTGCAGTTTGAAACTACTTGTAGAAGCTCTGGATAAACCAGAGACTTGTCAAAATCTAATATGTAATGAATTAATTTCAAATCAGGAACCCTGCAAATCATAATCGCCATCCAGAAGAATATTATAAGAAGATAGTATGCTGAATAAGCCACACTAATGCTAGCTATATTCAAGGAAAATAGCATACCACCCCATCATTTTTGCGAGACATGACTGCAGTTTTTCCATAAAAAAGTAAAGACTTCATGTTTCAGACCAATCTCACTACTAAATAATGATAATAAGTTTCTGGTGAATGTTTAAGCTAAACCATCTGGAGTAACACCAGATGGGATAGAATTATGTAAGGATGAATTCACTTTGATTTTACACACTACATTACCTGTTTACTTTGTTTGATTGGAAAAATACTATAATACATTCTGCAACATAATGGGATGTAATTTGATGTATTACACTAAAATTAAATAAAAACACATTTTCGTTGCAATGGTACAACTTTCTTTTGAATTTGACAATAATGTGTTATTCTAAAATAAATCTGTTTTGCTTCTTTTCTGTTTTTGTTTTGATATGTTAATATATGTGACAAACTAATTTATAACGTGCCTTTTAGGTTGCATTGAGCTTTTGTGCAAACTTCCTAGGATTGACTTTCTAAGGATATGATGGTTTAATACATTTCAACTCTGACTTGATTTTCAATTGTGTTTTGCAAATTGAAAAGTGATATTAACATTTTGGCTTCCAGGAAAAGACATAGCCTTACAGAAAAAGACATAGCAGCACTAGAAATAGTCCAGAGAAGAGCGACTAGACTGATTTCAGAACTGCAAGGAATGAGTTGTGAGAAAAGACTGCAGAAGTTGAACCTTTTCAGTTTAAGCAAAAGGAGATTAAGAGGTGACATGAATGAAGTGTTTAAAACTATGAAGGAAATTGGTACAATGAATCGACAGTGTTACTTTAAAATTAATTCAACAAGAACACTAAGGCACAGTTAAAAATTTAAGGGTAAATTTCAACCAAACATTAACAGGTTTTTCTTCACCCCGAGAACCACAGGTACATGGAATAGGTTACCAAGTATTGTGGTAGACAGTCAGACTTTTATGGACGTATTAAAACTCAACTTGATGTTGTTTTGGAGAAATTAAGTGGCTAAGATTGTCAAACTATGTTTAGCAGAATAGCCTGTTGTCATCAAAATTTTTCTAATGTTCACAATTTAACTGAACATGTATGCATTTGGAATGTGGGCAGAACAGACACACATGGAAAGAGTAAGCAAATTTCACACAGACTGTGATCAGGATAGGGATTTCAACCCAGGAGTTGTGAGGCAACAGCATTAACCACAGTACCACTGCACCATTCCACAAAATATTATCCTACACATCCTTAAACCTGTAAATTGTTTCATTCAACCTTAACCTCACAACTAGTAAGTGGTTTGTTGGCATTGAAAAGTGACATTATTTGATAGCAATGATTTACTAGGATATTATGCAGAGCAGTGAGGTGACAAGTATAATTGGTGAGGCATGTGGGGATGACTGTGCTGACTGCAGGTTTCTTATTTTTCCTATGTCTTTCCAAAAGCAATGTTGCTGGCTGTCTTGTCATCAACTTCTCATCCTCAGTCGCTTTCTTATAACAAATCAAATGAACTTACCTGAAAATCTGTTTGCTCAGGTTCATTCTGTTATTGAGTTATGCATGTTACAGAAAATTGAATAGCAATTAAAGAAAATAAAGTGCTACAGAAAGTAAAGATCTATTATAAAAGCAAATTTGTCTTCCAGAGGAGTCTAAGTTCATGGTTTTTGATTTAACTAGTATCAAACAGAAATGTCATTCACCTCAGTTCATTGATGGGACATGTTGTTAATGTAATCAGCTGGCTACACTAAGCCATCCTAATATTTTACTTTTATTCTGTTTCTCTGTTCTTAAAAAACAGAAAGCTCCAAGGAGAACACAGCCCAGAATGGGGATACTGGGAGTCACCTCTGATGTTGTTCGGTGGTTGTGTTCACCTTTTACGTCAGTAGGATTCAACATAAAGAATTTTGTGCAACTGTGTTCATCTGCAACAAAATGAAGTATAAATTAGATATAATTTCAGTGAAGTTCAATTGCAAGAGAGATTTGGATGGACTAAATTTAAGATGTCACTCTACATCTGCTGGATAAGGAAGAAGAACTGTGTGTAACAAGTTACACCATTATTGTATTTACTGTAGCTAGATCTTCCTTTACACACACTAATTAAGGATTTGTCATTAGAAATTACCTGAAAACATGGACAATCTGACCAACACAAGAGGTATCAACTGTAAGCAACATGGCCATTGCCATGAAATGAGAGACCCAAAATGGGAACAAAAGAGAGACACAATGATGTTGAAATATATTAATAACTTATAATGCCTAAAACGAGCATTTATCCATCCATCCATCCATCTATCCATTCTCTTCCGCTTATCCGAGGTTGGGTCGCGGGGGCAGCAGCTTGAGCAGAGATGCCCAGACTTCCCTCTCCCCGGCCTCTTCTTCTAGCTCTTCCGGGGGAATCCCAAGGCGTTCCCAGGCCAGTCGAGAGACATCCCCTGGGCCTCCTCCCCGGTTAGACGTGCCTGGAACACCTCACCAGGGAGGCGTCTAGGAGGCATCCTGATCAGATGCCCAAGCAACCTCATCTGACTCCTCTCGATGCAGAGGAGCAGCGGCTCTACTCTGAGCCCCTCCCGGATGACTGAGCTTCTCACCCTATCTTTAACACTAGAATTACCAGAGCCTACGAAAAAACTCGTAAATCCGTCCCACCTTAAATCGCGTCTTAAATCCGTTTGCACCTCTCCGCCAGAGTCCTTTGTCATCTAAATGTGCTGATAAACAAAAACTACTTGCAGCCAGCTATTCCATCCCCCCACCGATTTAGAATGAACTTCTCTCCTAGCTCAAGCCTTGCCTTGATTTGATTACCTGGGATTGAAGTGGAGTTTTACAGTGGAAATAATTCTAGCGTTATTTGGAATACACGCATTTCATGCGTGTTCCATTTCTATAGTAGGCTGTGCAAACACATTTTTAAAACAGAAACGTTTTTCATATTCTAATAGTAAATGACAAAATGTAGGCATAAACTATATAACGTATGAAGCCTGAAGTCCATATATCAAAGAAACACTTTCACAAAAGGTACAAATAAGAGAACACGTGCGCTTTTCTTCAAAAATATAACTGCACAAAAAAAAAAGCCGCGTTAGCATGCCACATTGACACTCTTACTACAACCGCCGCGGTGGCGTAATGGTATCAGCTCCTGACTGGCGATCAGAGGGTGGTGAGTTCGATCCCGCACGGCTCCACTTCGAGAAGTAACCTGCTCTTATTCTTACAATTTTAGAATAACAACATAAACTTCATTTCTGTCTGTAACAGCCGGTGTAACTTATGATACTGGTAAAGGTTAGCTTTTTTTTTTTTTTTAATTCACTTTTCATTCTCGCAGTCGATGCATACTAAAGAGCAGGTTACTTCTCGAAGTGGAGCCGTGCGGGATCGCACTCGCCACCCTCTGATTCCCAGTCAGGAGCTGATACCATTACGCCACCGCGGCAGTAGTAGTAAGAGTGTCAATGTGGCATGCTAACGCGGCTTTTTTTTTTGTGCAGTTATATTTTTGAAGAAAAGCGCACGTGTTCTCTTATTTGTACCTTTTGTGAAAGTGTTTCTTTGATATATGGACTTCAGGCTTCATACGTTATATAGTTTATGCCTACATTTTGTCATTTACTATTAGAATATGAAAAACGTTTCTGTTTTAAAAATGTGTTTGCACAGCCTACTATAGAAATGGAACACACATGAAATGCATGTATTCCAAATAACGCTAGAATTATTTCCACTGTAAAACTCCACTTCAATCCCAGGTAATCAAATCAAGGCAAGGCTTGAGCTAGGAGAGAAGTTCATTCTAAGTCGGTGGGGGGATGGAATAGCTGGCTGCTAGTAGTTTTTGTTTATCAGCACATTTAGATGACAAAGGACTCTGGCGGAGAGGTGCAAACGGATTTAAGACGCGATTTAAGGTGGGACGGATTTACGAGTTTTTTCGTAGGCTCTGGTAATTCTAGTGTTAAGGGAAAGCCCAGACACCCTACGGAGGAAACTCATTTCGTGATCTCGTTCTTTCAGTCACTACCCATAGCTCATGACCATAGGTGAGGGTAGGAACGTAGATCGACTGGTAAACTGAGAGCTTCGCCTTGCGCCTTTTTCACCACGACAGACCGATGCAGAGCCCGCATTACTGCGGATGCCACACCGATCCACCTGTCGATTTCACGTTCCATTCTTCCCTCACTCGTGAACAAGATCCCAAGATACTTGATCTCTTCCACTTGGGGTAGGATCTCGGTACCAACCCTGAGAGGGCACTCCACCCTTTTCCGGCTGAGGACCATGGTCTCGGATTTGGAGGTGCTGATTCCCATCCCAGCCGCTTCACACTCGGATGCAAACCGATCCAGAGAGAGCTGAAGATCACGGCCTGATGAAGCAAAGAGGACAACATCATCTGCAAAAAGCAGTGACCCAATCCTGAGTCCACCAAACCGGACCCCCTCCATGCCCTGGCTGCGCCTAGAAATTCTGTCCATAAAAGTTATGAACAGATATGGTGACAAAGGGCAGCCCTGGTGGAGTCCAACTCTCACTGGAAATGGGTTTGACTTACTGCCAGCAATGTGGACCAAGCTCTGGCACTGATCGTACAGGGACCGAACAGCCCTTATCAGGGGGTCTGGTACCCCATACTCTCAGAGTACCCCCCACAGGATTCCCCGAGGGACACATTCGAATGCCTTTTCCAAGTCCACAAAACACATGTAGACTGGTTGGGCAAAGTCCCATGCACCCTCCAGGACTCTAAGGGTGTAGAGCTGGTCCACTGTTCCGCGACCAGGACGAAAACCACACTGTTCCTCCTGAATCCAAGGCTCAACTATGGACACTCCTCTCCAGGACCCCTGAATAGACTTTTCCGGGGAGGCTGAGGAGTGTGATCCCTCTGTAGTTGGAACACACCCTCCGGTCCCCTTTCTTAAAGAGGGGGACCACCACCCCAGTCTGCCAATCCAGAGGCACTGTCCTTGATGTCCATGCAATGTTGCAGAGACGTGTCATCCAAGACAGCCCTACAACATCCAGAACCTTGAGGAACTTCGGGCGTATCTTATCCACCCCCGGGGCCCTGCCACCAAGGAGTTTTTTGACCACCTCGGTGACCTCAGTCCCAGAGATGGGGGAGCCCGCCTCCGATTCCCCAGACTCTGCTTCCTCTCCCGAGTCGAGGTCAGCAGCGCACCATCCCCATCATATACAGTGTTGACACTGCACTGCTTCCCCCTCCTGAGACGCCGGATGGTGGACCAGAATCTCCTCGAAGCCATCTGAAAGTCGTTCTCCATCGCCTCCCCAAACTCCTCCCACGCCCAAGTTTTTGCCTCAGCAACCACCAAATCCACATTCCGCTTGGCCTGCCGGTACCTATCAGCTGCCTCCAGAGTCCCACAGGACAAAAGGTTCCTGTAGGACTCCTTTTTCAGCTTGACAGCATCCCTCACCACCGGTGTCTACCAACGGGTTCGGGGATTGTTGCCACAACAGGCACCGACCACCTTACGCCGACCACCTTACGGCCACAGCTCCGGTCAGCCGCCTCAACAATAGAGGCACGGAACATGGCCCATTTGGACTCAATGTCCCCCACCTCCCTCGGGATGTGGTCGAAGTTCTGCCGGAGGTGGGAGTTGAAGCTACTTCTGACAGGGGGCTCTGCCAGACATTCCCAGCAGACCCTCACAACACGTTTTGGCTATCAGGCCTGAGCGGCATCCTCCCCCACCATCGAAGCCTACTCACCACCAGGTGGTGATCAGTTGACAGCTCCGCCCCTCTCTTCACTCGAGTGTCCAAGACATGTGGCCACAAGTCCGACGACACGACCACAAAGTCGATCATTGAACTGAGGCCTAGGGTGTCCTGGTGCCAAGTGCACATATGAACACCCCTATGTTTGAACATGGTGTTCGTTATGGACAATCCGTGACGAGCACAGAAGTCCAATAACGAAACACCACTCAGGTTCAGATCAGGGGGGCCATTCCTCCCAATCACGCCCTTCCAGGTCTCACTGTCATTGCCCATGTGAGCATTGAAGTCTCCCAGCAGAACGAGGGAGTCTCCAGAAGGTATGTCCTCTAGCACCCCCTCCAGGGACTCCAAAAAGGGTGGGTATTCCAAACTGCTGTTCGGCGCATACGCGCAAACAACAGTTAGGTCCTGTCCCCCAACCTGAAGGCGGAGGGAGGCTACCCTTTTGTCCATCGGGGTAAACCCCAATGAACAGGCTCCAAGTCGGGGGGCAATAAGTATACCCAAACCCGCTCGGCGCCTCTCACCGGGGGCAACTCCAGAGTGATAGAGAGTCCAGCCCCTATCAAGGAGATTGGTTCCAGAGTCCAAGCTGTGCGTCGAGGTGAGTCCAACTATATCTAGCCGGAACCTCTCAACCTCGCGCACAAGCTCAGGCTCTTTCCCCTTCAGAGAGGTGACATTCCACGTCCCAAGAGCCAGCTTCTGTAGCTGAGGATCGGACCGCCAAGGTCCCCACCTTTGGCCACCACCCAACTCACACTGCACCCAACCTCCTTGGCCACTCCCATAGGTGGTGAGCCCATGGGAAGGGGGACCCACGTTGCCTCTTCGGGCTTTGCCCGGCCGAGCCCCATGGGTGCAGGCTCGGCCACCAGGCGCTCGCCATCGAGTCCCACCACCAGGCCTGGCTCCAGAGGGGGGCCCCGGTGACCCGCATCCGAGCAAGGGAAAACGCCGTCCAAAGTTTTCATTCATCATAGAAGGTTTGTTTAACCGCTCTTTGTCTCATCCCTCACCTAGGACCAGTTTGCCTTGGGTGGCCCTACCAGGGGCATAAAGTCCCGGACAACAGAGCTCCTAGGATCATTGGGACACGCAAACCCCTCCACCACGATAAGGTGGCGGTTAAAGGAGGGGACGAGCATTTAAATGAACAAAATTAAATCTAGAACAAACGGAAACATACAAAAAAAGAGACCTTGTGCTTGTTGTAAGTTGAAGTCACAAACATGATGAAAGGTGTGTGTGAAGCCTTCATAAGACCTATAAAACAGGTCAGGATATTTACTGGTCTGCCCAGGAGAGGCTCACCTTAAGTAAACCAACCATACAACTGCTACCAGTAGGCCTCAGACTACATAGGCCAAAATGAGTAATCAGTTTTAAAAGTTTAAAAATGCACTCATAGTTCTGAAATATATCAAAATCATAAAACATAAAATTGGACTGTAGAAATTATCTAAAACAAGAAATTTTTTATAAAAAGGATTTCATAAAATAGAAAAAAGGGGAAAAATAAGGCAAATAGGATGTCTAAAAGGAATTCCAGAACTCCCAGTACTCAATCCATACAGAAGAATCCAAAAAACATAAGCAGTAATCCACAAAAACAATAGCAAATATCAAAGAAAAACAAGAAACTCAAAAAACAAATGCAATGCTCCACTGCTGGATCTCAAGTTAGAAGAAGGACCCAGCAGCAGTGACATCACTCACAAAGTACATAGAATGGTAGCACACTTAAAGAGACAGTACAAAATGTCAGATCATAAATGTGTAACAAATTTGACCAAAATAAGAAACATAACATTCTGATTTGACAAAAAGAACAATACAATAGAAAAAACACATAAAGCCACTGCTGACACAATAGGGCCAATTATGGATTGTCAAATTTCTGTATGCTTGGTTAAAGGCAGGTTCTGAATTGTCACCAAATCATCACTTGATGATTATGTGGCAATTAGTTCTCTCAGATGGCCAGGGTGTTAGCTCTACATAGCAGTCAGTCATGTTAAGGGTTAATTATCTGTCTGTATGTAATTAAAGGTATAATTGATCTGTAATTGAGGTCATTAAGAGACTTTCAGCTGTTTGCAAACAGCAGCCAGGAAAATTAGTATAAAAGCCTTACATGTAATTCTGAAGGCAGAAACATTAGATGTCTTAAGACTGCTCACATTTCTCCATCTGTTCTCGCAAGCTTCTACAGGTGCACTGGCTATATCACCTGGTATGGCATATGTAAGGATCAGTTTTCTAGGTAATGTTTATTCTCTAAGAATGTTCTTCTTAATCTTTTTATTATTATTTCTATCGTTTTATAGGGTCATTATTGACAAAGCAACAAGATGGCATTGAATGGCACCAAAAAAAGAACAATAAAAAAAAAAGAATTATCATGAAAAATGAATTGTTTCTTGTAATTCTGTAAGATTACACTATATATGAAATGTATTTTTTGCCTTTGCTTTTCAAGTTCTCTTTTCACATGCACTTCAACTTCTCTCTCAACATATATTCTGTTTTGTAGCTAAGTAGAACATTGTAGTAGCATTAACCAAGTACTGTAACATTTTCAGATAACTACTACTCAGTGACACTGTCTACAGTTCTGTTTGTATCCCATGTTCCTATAAGACTGACAGGTCAATGAGTAGGGCACCTCTCTGGCTCTTGGACACATGGAAAGACTGAGTGCAGCTCTGTTGAGATGGAAATTTTCAACTGCACACCAAAATTGCTCTCTTCCACTTTAACTTTAATATTTACTATTATCTGCAGCTGAATAATTTACAGATGATAAAGCTGGACAACAACCCTCATCCATATAGCTTTTAAACTTCTCTTCAAGGCGAGTAGTACAGTCTAAGGCAGCATTCACTATTCACTCATCCACACCAGGCCATAAAATCTACTGACAAACTCAACTGACTTTGGGAATGATCAAACATCACTATTGTTGGATTTTTCCATTAAAGTGCTAAAGAACCACTTTTATTAAATCAAATTCCTGACTTTAAAATAAAATTACAAAAATTAGGTAACCAATATTCAAGAGATCGACTTTCAAGTTTAAAGGAGTTCATTAAGTTTATAATCAAGAAATAAAACTATAATAATAATTCTTTACATATATATAACACATTTCTTACTACTCAAAGTGCTCTCCACGCAGAGAAGATTCTGGAAGTGAATCCACAATCTCCTTACTGCAAAGCAGCAGCACTACCACTGTGCCACCTGCTAATGAAACTATACTCATAACTAGAATTTTCTCACTAGGTCTATCCTTTGTTCTTCAACAAAGTTTGGGCACATCTTATTGCAACCACTTTTTATAACATGCCTGCCAGAATCAAGAAACCATGTAGCATCTTAGCCACCAGACACAGAAAATGGAAGCTCCCACATGGAGCTAAACATGTAAAATGGTGAGTAAATAATATTACCAAAATGCATATAATAAAAAAATTAATAATAAAACAAAAAAGAGCATTTATTGCACATCTGACCCTCATAATCATTGCATTGATAACAAGAAGTGATGAGGTTGAAGGCAGCAGAATGCAGGTTTGACATAAACTTGCCCTGACTATCTCAGTCCCACAAAATCAAAGAACTTTCTGAAGACTGCAGGAGACTGAGGTCATCTTAGCCACCAGACACAGAAAATGTAAGCTCCCACATGGAGCTAAACATGTAAAATGGTGAGTAAATAATATTACCAAAATGCATATAATAAAAAAAATTAATAATAAAACAAAAATGAGCATTTATTGCGTATCTGACCCTGATAACCATTGTATTGATAACAAGAAGCGATGAGGTTGAAGGCAGCATAATGCAGAATGCAGGTCTGATATAACCTTGCCCTGACTGTCTCAGACCCACAAAATCAAAGAACTTTCTGAAGACTTCAGGAGACTGAGGTCATTTAAAAAAAGATGCCAAAAAAGTACATCTGCTTTTTGAATAGTAGTCACCATTTTCACAAGAGAAAACCAAAGATTATGTTCTAATACCTGAACTCTACCCATGAGAACCCTTTATTATATACCTGCACTGGAGATGCTGGCCAATACTTGAACTTCAGATTCAGTGTTCTGTTCCAACCACCAATATACTATAAAAATGCTTTAAAGGGTTTTTCAAGACCAGGGGCCTCATGCATAACGCTGTGCGTAGAATTCACACTAAAACATGGCGTAAGGACAAAAGCAGAAATGTGCGTATGCACAAAAAAATCCAGATGCATAAATCTGTGCGTTCGCCAACTTCCACACTCTTCCGCTCAATTAAATCCCGGTCAGCATGAAATGTAATGCACATGCACGCACCTGCTGCCCCACCCAAACTCCTCCCAGAATTACGTCTCTTTGAATATGCAAATTAATATAAATAGCCTTTAAGCTCAGCGTTCTGTGAAAAGGCAAAGGCAGAAGCACAGGGGAAAATAGAAGGATTTCAGTGAATACCAAGTAGAGGCAAGGAAAAAAGTATTATTTGTTGGTTTAAACAACAAAAGGAAGTTGATCAAGTGGCACAGAGTGTCAGAGAAACTTGAAAGCTCAAGTTCACAAAGTCACACAGTGCCTAAAATAAAAAACAAGTAGTCAGGTATCAAAGTCGCTGTGAAAAGGTGAGTTGTAGCGCATCGACTGAGTGTCATATGAAAGCTTATTAGGATACAGAGAAAAGAAAAAATAATAGGGAAACAGTGAGAAAAAAGCTTGAAATGTCAACTTTAATCTCAAAATTTCCACTATAATCATCATAAACTTCATCTTTAAATGTTTTATTTACTTTTTCTCAAATACCATCGTAACTAAAGTAGCACATTAAATGCTTTGTTTTGTATTCTTCTATCTGCTCTATGTGTGTGAATCACCACATGCTTCTTAAACATGCTTTCTCTTCCTCCGACTGGACACAGAATCAATTACATTTGTGATATTACAGCTCTCTGAATAATTAAAATACTGAGATGTATACTTGATATAATTTTCATGATGATAGGAGTTAAAGTATGTTATTAAACATGGTAACACGGTGGCGCAGTCATAGTGATGAACTGGCGCCCTGTCCAGAGCGGAGAAATTGCATACGCCCGGGTTTTAGCTAGTGTGAAAATGTGTGTGGCTTTACGCCAAGTTTAGGCTTTATACATTGCGATTTGAGCGTGGAAACGGGCTTACGCAACATTTTTGTGCATATGCACCGTTTATACATGAGGCCTTAGATGTAGTATCTAGCAAAGTCAGATGCAATTTTTGTGTTCTGGACTTCTGAGTGGATCTGATCTTGGAAAAATTAGTCCGATGTAGACTTTTTCCAAATCTAGCTTCTGCTGGGCTTGAGTTGCCTGTCTCTTGTTTTAGATAATCTTTAAATGTAGGTTTAACTGCCTCTCCCATTTACTTTTAACACCTTACGCTTGCAGAGCAAAACCAAAACTCAAATGAACACACAGTGGGTGAGGAGTTGGTTTAGTGCAGCCATGGAGCCTATTCTGTGCAGCTCAAGAAGTCAGTAGGCATATTTTATGAGGCAGGCTCAATTAGTGGGTCAAGAGCTCCAAAAACACTATATAAGGAGATAACATTAGTAGCACCAGGCAGGTTGCACATATTTGGTTGGTCTGAGAAAGTGAAATTAGTCATTTATGATTCCTTACTTTCGACGATCTGGCCACCTGGAGGGAGGAAGCAGTGCGAGTTGGGGCCCCATGAAAGAGCGTTAGCTGTGGCACTCTAGGGTTAGTTCGTCCCACTGAACATTCAGGTGGAGTGTGGCGAGCAAGGCAGGTGCCCTCCCTAGGCTGACGTGGTGCGACAACTTGAGCGTGAAGGAAGATGGGAGGAGAGCCGACGTCGATGTGTTTTCAACAGACTCCCATGTGGGAACAGGGAGTCTGTAGGGGACCGACCTACACTTTCCCTCCAAATAGCACAGTTGATAGAAAATAACATTAGAACAAGGCAGCTTGTGCACGTACAAGAAGTCTCACTTTACCATGACTGTCTGTGCATGTTTGGTTAAAACGTGCTTGTTCTTCACTCAGTGAAGTGATGGTTAAGCTTCAGCAGGAGTTGGCTCTCAAAATTCTTGCAGTGAACAGGAGTCCGCATGACTAAAAAGTCTCTCACAGGCTGCAAGACGCAGGAAATTTGTGTGTGGTTATGTCACTGCTTTGCTACGTCTGATTGGTGAAACAGTCATGCAGTAGATCCACTGGTGACTTCTCTCTGACAAAAATATAGTGTAATGTGTAAATGGAAAAATGTAACAAGTCAAGTGTTGCTCAATGTAGCGGAGTAAGAGTAGTGTTTCTTCTTCACAAATGTACTCAAGTAAAAGTAAAAAGTATGGTACAGTAAAACTACTCTTAGAAGTACAATTTTTTAAAAAAGTTTCTCAAGTAAATGTAACAGAGTAAATGTAACTCATTACTACCCACCTCTGTTTACGGGTGATGATGAAACACTTGACAGTGACCGATTTGTTAGTTTGTGTGATTTTTCACCTGAAAATTATAAAAAAAAAAAACTTTACTCATGAAGTAACTGAAATACAGATGAAGCCTGTACACGCAGTGGTTTTATGGTACAGAGAAGGCCCCTAAAACAGAAAAAATCCTACAGAACAGAAAGGCAATCTAAAAATCTATCAATTAAAGTACATAAGTTGAAAACAGAGAACTCCAAACTGAAAGAATACTCAAGATGCACAGTGAAACTTAGTGTAATGAAAGGTGAGTGGATGCATATGCCATAGATGTACAGTAATCCCTCCTTCATCACGGGGGTTGCGTTCCAGAGCCACACGCGAAATAAGAAAATCCGCGAAGTAGAAACCATATGTTTATATGGTTATTTTTATATTGTCATGCTTGGGTCACAGATTTGCGCAGAAACACAGGAGGTTGTAGTGAGACAGGAACGTTATTCAAACACTGCAAACAAACATTTGTCTCTTTTTCAAAAGTTTAAACTGTGCTCCATGACAAGACAGAGATGACAGTTCCGTCTCACAATTAAAAGAATGCAAACATATGTTCCTCTTCAAGTCAGGAGCAGATGTCAGAGAGATAGAGAAAAAAAGCAAACAAATCAATAGGGCTGTTTGCTTTTAAGTATGCGAAGCACCGCGGCACAAAGCTGTTGAAGGTGGCAGCTCACACCCCCTTCGTCAGGAGCAGGGAGAGAGAGAGAGAGAGAGAGACAGAGTTTGTTTTTCAAACAAAAATCAATACGTGCCCTTTGAGCTTTTAAGTATGCGAAGCACCGTGCAGCATGTCCTTCAGGAAGCAGCTGCACACAGAAGGTAGGAACGTCCCTATCGTCTAGGTGTGCGAACAGCCCCCCTGCTCACACCCTCCTACGTCAGCGCAAGAGAGAGAGAGAGAGAGAAAGTAAGTTGGGTAGCTTCTCAGCCATCTGCCAATAGCGTCCCTTGTATGAAATCAACTGGGCAAACCAACTGAGGAAGCATGTACCAGAAATTAAAAGACCCATTGTCCGCAGAAACCCGCGAAGCAGCGAAAAATCCGCGATATATATTTAAATATGCTTACATATAAAATCCGCGATGGAGTGAAGCCGCGAAAGGCGAAGCGCGATATAGCGAGGGATCACTGTAGTCGTTATGTTCCTCAGGTGACTGCAGCTCTAGTACTGCAACACCTCAGGACCAGAGACCAATTGAAGGTTCTAGATTACATTGAAAACAATTGGCAGAAAAGGACAAAATAAACAGGGATGTGGCAAAAAAGGAAATGAGGCTCCAATGATACTATGACCACAACAAAAATTTGTAACAAAAATAACTTTTTATTTATTTTTAAATTTAAATTAATAAAATAAAATATAAAATAATTCAAATATTCAATGTGGACCATTTACATTGTAATACCCCTAAAGCTTTCACAAACGACCCTTTCAGTAGAGCTTTGGCCTAATTCAAGTAAGGTGTATTTTGCACCATGGCAGAATCAATGAGGGATATTTAAGGATTTAAAGGAACTGGCAAGACCTATGTGGTCTTTATGAAATTTCAAAAAGTTAATGACCATATATACAGAGTATCATTTGGGATGTGCTGCATTACTATGTGACATCATGATACAGTGCATCCAGAAAGTATTCACAGCGCATCACTTTTTCCACATTTTGTTATGTTACAGCCTTATTCCAAAGTGGATTAAATTCATTTTTTTCCTCAGAATTCTACACACAACACCCCATAATGACAACGTGAAAAAAGTTCACTTGAGGTTTTTGCAAATTTATTAAAAATAAAAAAACTGAGAAAGCACATGTACATAAGTATTCACAGCCTTTGCCATGAAGCTCAAAATTGAGCTCAGGTGCATCCTGTTTCCCCTGATCATCCTTGAGATGTTTCTGCAGCTCAATTGGAGTCCACCTGTGGTAAATTCAGTTGATTGGACATGATTTGGAAAGGCACACACCTGTCTATATAAGGTCCCACAGTTGACAGTTCATGTCAGAGCACAAACCAAGCATGAAGTCAAAGGAATTGTCTGTAGACCTCCTAGACAGGATTGTCTCGAGGCACAAATATGGGGAAGGTTACAGAAAAATTTCTGCTGCTTTGAAGGTCCCAATGAGCACAGTGGCCTCCATAATCCGTAAGTGGAAGAAGTTCAAAACCACCAGGACTCTTCCTAGAACTGGCCGGCCATCTAAACTGAGTGACTGGGGGAGAAGGGCCTTAGTCAGGGAGGTGACCAAGAACCCAATGGTCACTCTGTCAGAGCTCCAGAGGTCCTCTGTGGAGAGAAGAAAACCTTCCAGAAGGACAACCATCTCTGCAGCAATCCACCAATCAGGCCTGTATGGTAGAGTGGCCAGACGGAAGCCACTCCTTAGTAAAAGGCACATGGCAGCCCGCCTGGAGTTTGCCAAAAGGCACCTGAAGGACTCTCGGACCATGAGAAAGAAAATTCTCTGGTCTGATGAGACAAAGATTGAACTTTTTGGTGTGAATGCCAGGCATCACGCTTGGAGGAAACCAGGCATCGCTCATCACCAGGCCAATACCATCCCTACAGTGAAGCATGGTGGTGGCAGCATCATGCTGTGGGGATTTTTCAGCGGCAGGAACTGGGAGACTAGTCAGGATAAAGGGAAAGATGACTGCAGCAATGTACAGAGACATCCTGGATGAAAACCTGCTCCAGAGCGCTCTTGACCTTAGACTGGGGCGACAGTTCATCTTTCAGCAGGACAACGACCCTAAGCACACAGCCAAGATATCAAAGGAGTGGCTTCAGGACAACTCTGTGAATGTCCTTGAGTGGCCCAGCCAGAGCCCAGACTTGAATCCGATTGAACATCTCTGGAGAGATCTTAAAATGGCTGTGCACCAACGCTTCCCATCCAACCTGATGGAGCTTGGGAGGTGCTGCAAAGAGGAATGGGTGAAACTGGCCAAGGATAGGTGTGCCAAGCTTGTGGCATCATATTCAAAAAGACTTGAGGCTGTAATTGCTGCCAAAGGTGCATCGACAAAGTATTGAGCAAAGGCTGTGAATACTTATGTACATGTGATTTCTCAGTTTTTTTATTTTTAATAAATTTGCAAAAACCTCAAGTATACTTTTTTCATGTTGTCATTATGGGGTGTTGTGTGTAGAATTCTGAGGAAAAAAATGAATTTAATCCATTTTGGAATAAGGCTGTAACATAACAAAATGTGGAAAAAGTGATGTGCTGTGAATACTTTCCGGATGCACTGTATGTGATGTTCAGTCTTTGTGAAAAAAGAATGCTGTGGACAGGTGTGCCCACCCTGACACAGGGGTGAAAATGCTGACTTATTCTTCCACATCACACCTAACGCTTTCTTCTCAAGTGGCTACACTTCCTTCCTACCAGTGAGACTTCATCAACACAAAGAGCACTGACACCAGTTATTCTAAACAGTCATTTCCAAGGATTCCTATCAAGATTCCTGTCAAGAGTTAAAGAGTTTTCTGTAATATCTCATGCCCTATAGTGGCTACCTGGACTCACTTCACATCACTTCTGGTCATATTCGCCAGAATTGCATTTTTTATGAAAACCAGGGCTAGCACCTACCTACAGCCAAAGGTAAGCACCTGAGGACCACATCTGTGCATTGTTATCAAGGCGTCTTTTTACTAAAAATTGCTCTTAATCAAGTTACATTAGATTGGATTGGATAATTTTATTAATCCCAAAGGGAAATTTAGATGCATAAAGCAGCAGAAACATAAAAAACAAAGATACTGAGTCACAGGACAAATAAAACAGCCTATCAATCTATAGATAAATAAATAAATGTATAATGTGGAGAAATTTCAACATGAACTTAAATAGAAAGTTCAGAGGAAGCATTGAATTGCCTGATAGCAGTGGGCAGAAAGATCCCCAGAGGTGTTTCTTGCAGCCTGTTGTTCCACAGTTATGTACAGTATACCTGCAAATCAGAGGGCATCATTCTCTCCTGGAAAAAAGAATGACTCGTGGGATAGCAACTTACTAGGATTACTACAGCAGTTGTGCAACATATTAGAGATGAAGTAGGGTCTAATGCTACTTTCACATGCTATCAGCGTTTTCTGAGTTCTGACTTATGATGTTTCACCCTCACACTTCAGTGAATTTACATGAATTTCAGGTCTGACTATTTGGAGAAACACAAGGTTGCTGTTGATTTCTTACTTGGTCTATAAAAAAAGCAATTAGTGATAAACTGTGTGTGTTT
The DNA here is from genome assembly GCF_900747795.2 of Erpetoichthys calabaricus. Lineage (NCBI taxonomy): Eukaryota > Metazoa > Chordata > Cladistia > Polypteriformes > Polypteridae > Erpetoichthys > Erpetoichthys calabaricus. Next base: position 220,809,424 of record NC_041395.2, read on the forward strand.
TTTTAAAGAAAATACACAGTAAAATAAATGTATTAAATGTGCGTCCCTTTGTTCCAAATAGAAACACAAAAACTGCATTTCTGGCTGAGCAGGTTATATTTTTTATTTTATTTTTAAAGGTACATACTGTAGATCAGGAAAGTTGTATTTCATGCCTTTCCAATGGCATGAGAACACAGCAAAAGGCTTCTGGATATAGTTTGCTAGTCTGTCTGTTCCCAGCATCATTTGTGGTCAGATGTTGTTAGTGACATACTGTATAGAATTACACTTATTGTGGGTATAAGCAGCCAAAATGTGATTTCTCCATAGAATGGTGGGCTTACTTCCTTTTATAAGAAAAGAAGTTCAGAAATCTGGGAGGACCTAATAGTCGACATCAGGAAGAGCCATTGAAGTGGTAGTTGTAGTGCCAACCTTCTACTGAGAGGAAACGCAATATAAATCTAGGATATAACTGGAGAGTTTACACCTGTCAGTCAGTCAGGAAACATCCTGGAAGTTCTTTAGGAAAATTTCAAACATGCTGTTTCAGTTAGTTAGTCTGTTCTTCTCCTTTCAGCATTTCACCACCTAGACCCTTATCAGGGGCCTCATGCATAATGGCGTGCGTAGAATTCACACTAAAACATAGTGTAAAGACAAAAGCAGAAATGTTCGTACACACAAAAAAATCCAGATGCTTAAATCTGTGCAAATGCCAACTTCCACGTTCTTCCGCTCCTTAAATCCTGGTCAGCGTGAAAAGTAACGCATGTGTACGCACCTGCTGCCACTCCCAAACTCCTCCCAGAATTACGCCTCTTTGAATGTGCAAATCAATATAAATAGCCCTTAAGCTCAGTGTTCTGTGAAAAGGCAATGGCAAAAGCACAGGGGGCGGGGGGGAATAGAAGAATTTCAGCGAATACCAAGTGGAAGCAAGGAAAAATGTACTATTTGTTGGTGTAAACAGTGGTATAAACAACAAAAGGAAGTTGATCGAGGTACATAGTGTCAGAGAAACTCAAAAGCTCAAGTTCACAAAGTCGCACAGTGCCCGAAATAAAAAAGAAGTTGTCAGATATCAAAGTCGCTATGAAAAGGCGAGTCGTAGCTCACCGTCTCAGTGTCAAATGAAAGATTATTAGGTTACAGAGAAAAGAAAAAAAAATAGGGACACAGTGGTATAAAAGCTTGAAATGTCAACTTTAATCTCCACTTTAATCACGTAGTTTATTTTGTCATTAAAGTAGAACATTATAAACTTCATCTTAAAATTGTTTAATTTACTAGTTTCTCAAATCCCATCGTAACTAAAGTAGCACGTTAAATTCTTTGTTTTGTATGTTCTTCTATGTACTCTGTGTGTGAATTGCTATGTGCTTCTTAAATGGGCTTTCTCTTCCAGCTATTACTAGCTATATTATTCAGATATTACAGCTCTCTGAATAATTTAAATACATAGATGTATATGTGATATCATTTTCATGGAGATAGGAATTAAAGCAAGTATCAAACATGGGAACATGGTGGCGTAGTTATTGTTCCTGCCTCATGCAAGATGCTTGCTGCGCCGTGCGCGACCTCGATGAAATAATTTATTGCAGCAGTACTGTCTCTTTCAAACGTACTAACCCAATTCCTGTCCTTCCTTTTCTTTCCCCAAGTACCCAATCGCCACACAATCAGCTCTGTAATAGACGTTAAGCCATCTGTAAGCTTAGAATGCAGATTCTTCAAAACTTTTAAAGAACATTGAAATATCTTTGTAGTACATGTTTAATTATTCTATCCATCTATCCTCCCAGTATTGTGCAATCCCCAGCAAGAATACAGCAAGAGGCAGGAACAATCTGTGAACGGAGCACTATCTCCTTGCTAGTGCTGTGACACCGTGATCTCACATGTTTAATTATTAACAATATAGATTGTTTAAATGAAGTTAAAGTTTTATCTGTATAATATAATAAACATATTTTGCTACATTTCATCTTAAAAATGATATTGTAATCATATGTAAATACACGCTTTATAAAGTGGATCAGGTTGTGCAATATTATGAATGTATTGCAAGTTTTACAGTGAGGTACTTATAAGTACAAACAGTTCTACAAGGAGCACTTGATGGACTGATTGCGTGTGTTTATAGTTCTTGGGATGAAGCTGTTTCTGAACCGCAAGGTCCATACAGGAAAGGCTCTGAAGCGTTTGTCATATGAGAGCAGTTCAAATAGTGCATGGCCGAGGCAGCATATGCTAGATGCTGTATACCGATAATTCTGCTGTAGAGCTGTGATTCCACACTCAGATACAGTGATATACATATTCTGAGTGGTGCAGTGAGAGTAATATGGAAAAAAGATTATTTGCTGTGCAACCCCTAACAGGAGCAGCTGAAAAAAGAAGAAGGTGCAGTGAGAGTAACAACGCTAAAGCAGCTATGGTATTTGGAATAGTTTGGCTATTCCGTGGACCATTATATTGTTACAGGTTAATTACAATCAGATGCCTTAAGCTAATAAACAATATCAGGTTAATTTCAGTGTATATGATAAAGCCGCGTCAGTGATGTGGATCTAAAAAAGAAAGGGAAACCACACTGGAACAAAAGCACTGGTTTGACTCTGGATGCTGCCAGTTTGCAAAACCGAACAGAGAACTTGCGTACGCCAAGCATTTAGCTACCGTGAAAATGTGCGTGGCTTTACGTCAAGTTTAGGTGGAAACAAGAGTACGCAACATTTTTGTGTGTACGCATCGTTTATACATGAGGCCCTAGGGCATGTAAATAAAGAAAACTTTTCTGTGTTGAACACTATCTAAGGGCAGTTTTTGGGCTAAAATTTAATGCTAACATTTTTTTTTCTTTTACAATTGGAATGCATATCATTGAGGTGAATTGCAAGGTGTCACACAGTGAATCAATCATGGGCACTGAACCAGCAAAATTTTGGATTTCAATTTAACCACTTGGCCCCATAGACAACTGGTACAGAAGATGAGATGCAGTAAAATTATATTCGATAAATTTAATTTTGATGCAACTTTAGTAAAATTTAATGTGATTGATTCTTTTTTATGGACGATATTTGAAATTCATTGAAATTTAGAGATGAGTATCGGGGCATTTCAAGGGCGTGAAATTCAAGGAAACAGAGTCACCTAAGTCAAAAAAGACCCCTGCAAGAAAAATGTAATTAAAAATCATTATCAGATTTTTAGTATGCATCATCTCAAATCTCTCTTATTACCAATTTTTACTGGGATCAGATAAGAAATGAGACTGTTAAAGAGTTATTCAGCCCTGAAGTAAACTTTCTGAATAAAAAAGAGAATAATAAAAAGCTCAGTCTTAACTCCTAGTACTGTGATATTTTTAAATATGTTTAAACAATTAAGTTATACTGAGCAAGATACCACAGTGCCTTTAAAACATTTTCACCCCTTGGATGATTTTATATTTTATTATTACATAATATTGAATCATAGTGGATTTAATTTGGTTTCTGGACACTGATGTGCAGGAAAAGACACTTTAATGTCAGTGAAAACAGATTTATGTAAATTGGTCTAACTGAATTACAAATTTAAAACACAAAATAATGGATCGCGTAAGTATTCGCACTTTTTAAGTCAGTGTTTAGTAAATAGCAGCCATGACAGCCTTGAGTCTGTGGGCCCAGCTCTCTGTCAAATTTGCACATCTGGACACTACAATGTTTCCTTGGTCTTCTTTGCAGAATTGTTTAAACTCTGTCAGGTTGCATGGGGATCATGAGTGAACAGCCTTTTTCAAGTTCAACAACAAATTCTCAACTGAATTAAAATCAGGATACTGACTTGGCCAACACAGAACATTAATAGTGCTGATTTTAAACTTGTGTAGATTTGATTTTATGATCTGAGTCGTTACCTTGCTGGAAAATAACTTTCCAAACATGCAGATATTTTTCAAACTGCATCAGATTTTGCTTCAGGATTTCCCTGTATTTGGCTACATTCATTTTATCATCTTCACTCACAAGCCTTCCAGGGCCTGCTGCAGAGATGCATCCCCACAGCATGATGCTGCCACCACAGTGCATAATGGTGGGGATGGTGTGTATTGATAATGTGCCGTATTTGACTTACATCAAACATGGGGGGTATTTTTCGTATGTGTATTACTCGTTTAGCCGGATGTAATTGTTGACGATTTGGCCTGATCCTGGATCTGTCAGTTTTTCTAAACTCTTGCTGGATGTGTTGTCATAGCAACACATCCACATCCTCAAACCTGCTTGGAGCAGGTTTGTTTGATGTAAACAAGGATTAGCTCACACGCTTAATCAGTGTCCATGCGTGGAATTCATTCAGTCATGACTTCGCTGTTCATTAATGAGCAACCAATTGATATCGGTACGCAAATCATAAGAAGAAAATTTCATATAGAGAGAGTTTTGCACAATCGGCAAGATCCTTTATTGCTCCCGGAGAAAATTCTTTTCGAGAGATTTATTAGGACCTTATATTCGATGTCAATTTAGGCAAAGTCGGGCTCTCACAACCACACAGACAGTATGCATTGCTTTGAGGTTTTTTGCAAGCAGCACTTTTTTTATATACTGTAGGCGATGTGGAAAATCTATCTAAAAGTGCAGTTTGCCAGGCAATTCGTAAAGTCTGTTTGGCTCTGAAATATTTCCTTCGGGTTTTCATAGTGTTTCCTGGACACCTGCGTGTGCAGACAATAAAAGAGGCGTTTCATGCCATTGCAGGTAGGTAATACACAGGCAAAAACACCCACAGTTCCATTAAGAATCTCACAATCAGCCTAACATTCTCATTACCCAGGATTTCCAAATGTGATTGGGGCACATGGAACTGATCAGAGTGGAGTTTGATTTGGAAAATGTACCTCTCCTCCTGATGAATAATCAGACACAGTGTCTTCATCAAATATTTGACCTTTGTCAATATCTCGTTGGTCAGACACAGGTTCTAGGGATATGACATTCCCTGCAACTGACCCAACAAAACAAGAGGGCTATATGGAACATACCTATAGCACACATTGAGGACAAATATATGCAATGACCATGCTTTACCTGAAATGAAGTGACCACTGCATCCTGCCACTGGTTCTGAGGAGGAGCTTCCCCCTGGAATGCCCTCAGAAACAGGGCGATGGGCATTTTGCTGGAGAGCAACTCCTCTGCAGGGGTTAGGTCTGGACCGCATGGACCTCCACCTGTTTTTTGCTTGTCTGCCTTCTTATTAGCTTTAAAATTAATGTTCTTTACATTATATATGATCCTTTATGTCAACAATATATTAAATAGTTATATACCAATTTTTACCAGTTTGAAGTATATTTCACCGGCATTAACTTATCCAAGATCAGGCATCTGATTTCGGATGATTTAAGCGATGTACGGAAAATACCCCCCTGGTGTTTAGTCTAATGGCACAGAAGATTTTGGTCTCATCAAATTATAGAAGCTTCTTCCAGTTGAGTTCAGAGTCGGCCATGTGCTGCCTGGCAAACTCTATTGAAGATGTTACACACTTTTTTAACTGTGGCTTTCTCTTTGTTCACCTCCCATCTGTGACTGGTGAAAATCCTGGGTAAGAGGTGCTGTCTGCACAGACTCTCCAATCTGAGCCACTCTGGCCTGTAACTCCTACAGAGTTATTGTTAATCTCTTGGTGGCCTCACTCACCAGTCTTCTTCTTGCACAATCACTCAGTTTTTGTGGATGGCCTGCTCTAGACAGATTTACAGCTGTGCCACACTCTTTCCATTTCTTAATGAAATGAAGGGATATTTAGTGACTTGGATATTTTCTTATCTCCACCCTCCAATGTTGTAGAACAATTACATGTAAAATCTTCCAAGGACGTGAATACTTTTTATAGGCATTGTATATCGAGTGAGAACAACTAGTGGAAAAAGCAGTATTTTTTAACTATCTCGGAGGACCTAATATTTGATTGACGCAAATTTAATTTAGCATCATGTTAATACTAGTCAGTTATTATTGTTTCACTTGGCATTTCTTGCAGCACGCCAACTTAGTTCACCAACATTGAGTGGAATTAGGAGACAAGGATGACAAATAACTTTGGTTTACAAATAACTGATGTCTTCCCAATATGTAATTGAACAAAAATCCAACAAAGAAAATGCCTCTTGCTGATGTACAATCAATCCCTCTCAGAAATGAGGGTCATCGCTCAGATCATAAAAGATGCCTCCTTGCAGGCAGCCGGGATTCTTATAGCAGACAAACTAGAAGGGATGGGTCTAAATGCCCTCATTGGCCGGTTTCTCAGAGCTGAGAAGGAGCAGAGAAGGTTAGTGATACCTAACTTGATCAAGCCAAAGAGGAGATCCTCCACCTTCCATAGCGTGACACCATGTCTGTAAGTACACTATATAGTGAATGTATTTGAAAACAGACATAAACATGGACACCTTCAGTACATCAGAAAATTCTAGCAATGTACCTGAGAGTTCATTCTATCCAATCCATTTCTATTCAGTACTAGGGTTTTATTGACTACTCCTTTTCTGGCTCCCTGAGGGGCTTTATGAGGACTGATGAGCCCTGCCTGTTCTAGCTGCATTGGGTTCCTCCAGTGATATATTTGATTGAGACAATTATTGACATTACTAAAAAGTCATTATTTGTTATAACTTTTTTTTACTCTCTATCTTTGGCAATCATCAGCATCTTTATCTGCACAAGTGTGTGGCACAGTGCAGATCTTCTACAGCAGAAAACTCTTTTCTTCTTAGGCAAACTGAGCACTAAAGAGACAATTACTTTCTATGAAATATTGTATTATTCAGCTGAAGATGCAGTGGAAATTGTTAGCTGCAGAACAGAGACAAAGAATAAAGAATCATTCAATGAATAATGGTTACTTGTCCTTGGTTTTGTGCTCTTCTAGGCACTATATGAGCATCTTCACACATATGACAGTTAGCAGTGTTGCACAATGCCAACAATGACATCATTTGCTGCTATAAGGGGAAAGGGAGAGAAATCCCAGAGAGACTTTAGTCAAGCATATTTAAAGACTAAAAAACACATTTTGTTGGTAGCGGAGTGTCCAATCAATAACAGACAACTACACTGGGTACAAGGCACTAAGATGCCCTGATAAAGACAGCACTGCCAAAGCTAGTTGGGTGGCCATGTAAATATAAGTTATGGCAAGGGGTAGCCATTTCATTTAATTACGCTGAGAGATCCAGCATTAGATACTATGGGGATAACAGTCTCTAGTGCGCTGGGGGGCAAAAGGGAAACTCACTGTTCAATACATGACTCCCTAAAATTCATAATCATGGGCATAAGAGTTGTTAGGCCTTTCAAAGGCAGGCTGGTTTCTGAGACTGCAGAGACAATGGGAACCACTAGCAGGAGCTCTAGGAAGTCAGCTACAAGAGTTTACTAGCTGGGAATTAAAACTGTCCTGACCGAAGGACCATTGAACTTGGAGTTGAGTAGAGTGGAGACAGAGGTTCAAGTGAGTGGAAGGGATAGCAGAGGTGATAAAGAGTTTCTCAGGTAGAAGAAGTACAAGACTCTATAATGGGGTTACCATTGTGTTAATTATTCATTACTTTGAGATTATACTGTCTACCTTTGACACATTATTCATATCTTCTTTCAATTGTCTATGCTTTTATTATATTTTAATAGCAGTATTATACTGACTTTCTGTGCGTCTGTTTTTCTATGGTGACTCACAATATTATGACATACAAGATGAAGACACTTATGTCACAAAGGCTGAACTTTTAGTAACTGAAGGAATAGCCCTGTGAGAAACTAACACTCGAGTAAAGTAACACATACTGTAATTTGGTAAAGGATTTTGGTTGTGGCTTTTGTTTTGTTTCAACTTTGACTTTATCTGATTATCTCTTTAAACTCTGGTGATCATTCAGAATGACTTTACTGCCTGTCTTCACTATCAACCCCAATAATCCTGTTTTTTTGAATAAAGCAGAAAGACCTCTTACGCATTAACGTGATCTGTCTAACAGGAAACCCCTCTCATCCTTTTTGAATGCAGTTGTGTTTATGCCCTACTTGCCTGATTATTTTATTACTTGTATTATTACTTTAGTGTTACTTTTCTCTCCTTGGGCTTTATCTGGAGTTTGGGGAAGGTCAACCCATGTCCGCTACAATATCTTTGCTTTCCATAAACCTGCCACGTCTTGCCTAGTAGCCTTTACAATAATATATGCTGCAGGTTCTGTCACCAGTGGGGAACACCTTTAAAGCAGTTGAGTAAAACTGTGTAAATAAAAAGTGTGATGTGCTGGACTTGTGCTTAGCATCCGTCTGTGTCGGGGAGCTGATCAGTGGTCACTATATATGTATATACTGATATGTATGTATATATATATATATATATATATATATATATATATATATATATATAAACAGTATATTTATAAATATACATATATATATATATAGTACATATGCACACAGATATAGATGTACAGTATATAAGCAAAGAACAATGACAAACAACACAAAATAAAAATTAGGTTAGCTTAGTTTACACCTTTTCTCTCCTACAGAAAGAGGCTCCTAACTTATGGATTCTGATCTTTCAATTCATGTGGTTAAGATGTGTAAGTTCTTTAGATAGTTATGAAGCTTCTATTGCCTACACTGTGGCATTCATTTACTCACAGTTAGTCTACCCTGGCTTACCCAGTCACCACAAGCAATTTATGCATGTGTGTGAGATGCTGCTGTGCACTTCCTAAAGGGATTTAGGAAGAAACTTATAACAGCTTTGAACTTACTCTTCAACAAGGTTATTACCTTTGAGTTACAGTCATAAAGATGCAATACTACATTAGCTGGCTTTATCTTAACTACCAAATTACAATTAATAGTTCACAGAATCAAAGCAGAAGTACTTATGGTTTGGTGAAAATAATTTGTTGTTCCTTTCCTGATCAGCTTTTTTCAGGACATCCAGAAAGGATCTTTCACTTTTTTTGCTTTCTTTGTTTTAAGAGCTTGCCTTACTCTTTGCCATGGTCACACCATGTCAGTCGTCTTATTGTCTAGCCACATTAGAAAGCTGATGATCAGTCAGCTACCCTTTTCAGCAAGATGAACGTGTGGCTCAATGTATGGTCTTCTGCTGCTCAGACACTTGCTCTCCTGGTAGTGTTTGAACTAATGGCACCCCTCATCAAACTTCTTTTACTGATGGTATTCCACTTTTCCAGGTCAGCACATGTTATCCTTTGGAGTAAAAGGGATTGCTCTAGCCTTTGTTATAACCACACCCTATAGGCCCTGGGTTCTCTACTAGGATGACAGCAGTGAGCTGGTAGAGGAAGCCCAGATATGAGGTGTGTAAAAGGTTTTAAAGGAAGGAACAGACTTCTTGTCATTGGTTTCTTGGATGCATATAAGCTTATCCTTTTTGGTTGACTATTGAAGCAAAGTTTTGTATATCAAGGCTGCCAATCATCAAGTTATGGCTTTTTATTTTGGTTTGAGTATTTAGATGGTACCTCAGACAGTCATCCCTGGGATGTCACTTGACTTGTGATTGATCATTTCATCAGATAAGGCACATTCCAAAGAGAGGCCCTATTAGGAAAAGCTAAAACTCTTGAGCTGATATTAAGAGTGTCTGGCAGCCAAGGACTTGTGTTCCAGACATAGTAAAATGGATAATATTAGTCTGTCCTACAGTGATCGATTATTTTGTGTTTTATATTTTAATTAATTTAGACCACTTTGGAGAGATCTGTTATTCACTTTGACATTAAAGAGTATTTTTCTGCTGATCAGTGTCAAAGAGCCAAATTAAATTCCCTGAGATTTAATGTTGTAAAATAACAAAATGTCAAAAATTTTCAAAGGGGTGTATACTTTTCATAGGCCCTGTAAATTATTTTGGAGGAGCTGCGTGAAGTGATCATTTCATGAAGAATATACTGTAAATGATTTTAAAATTAAGGGAAAAACAAAGTCCATGAAAAAAAGCACACTAATGCATCATCATTATTGACCAGGGATAGGCAAGGCTCCAACATAAAAGAAAATCAATGCCAGGACATAGTATGTTTGCAATATTTTGTAAGCAATTTAAAAAGAAATATATAAAAAATGAAAAATGGCAAGTATATGGAGGTTGTGGCACAAGGGAACAGTGATTAGCACATCTGTCCAAATCTGGGCCTGGTCACCATCTGGGTGTAGTTTTTTTCTGTCTTTTTCTTAAGTATTTTCAGGTATGTACAAAATAGATTGACTGTCAACTCTAAATTGACCCTTTGAGCGAGTGTAGGTGTGCATATGAATTTGCCCTTCAGTTGACTAGTATCCAGAAGATGCACCCTCTTCCTGAGAGAAACTAAAGCCTTCCGAAATGTTTAATGGTATAAGTGATTCAGAAAATGGATGAATATGATGGTGCAGTGGTAGGTTTTTTCTGCCTCATATCACTTGAGTCCTGATTTTTTATGTATCCGAGGTTGTTTTCTGTGTGAGGTCTACAGTGTCACCCCTTGCATTACTTTTCCCCTTGGGTATTCTGGCTGGTACATGCTAGGTTAATTGGGAAATCTAAATTGTCATTTTGAGTGAATGTGCTGCCCTGTCTGAGACTGGCTTCTTTCTTGCGTCCAGTGATACCAGAATAGTCTCTGGCCCCCTGAGAGCCTAAATCGGATACACGGGTAACATGATGGATGGTCAATAAAAGCTTGTGAGCTTGTTTTTTGCATTCAGTGGTCACAGTTTCTGGAGTGTTCTATTAAAGTGTGATGCTGGTTGGACCAAAATGCACAGAAAACTGGCTTAGTAAGGCTTCTTCTAAGGGGCAAGGGACATGAGGTCCAGAATTCTGGATAGGGGTGGGCTATAGCATGGCCACTTTGTAGTTTTGTACTTCACAGTATCTATTTTAATTAGTTTGAACACAAGACTGCTGAACCATTTTTCATAAAACTTTTGTCCCAAATACTAACAAACTAACTGTTTATGTACATTACATATGAGGGAAAACTGTTTTTGATGTGATTGTTTTATCATATATGAACAATCTGGCTTTGAGTTAAGCAGGTCATTATCTACCTGCCAGGTTGCTAAGGTAAGCCAAAAGGAAGCTTCTAAGACAGCCTTAATATAATGTACCATACTGTGTAATGTTTTAAGCCAACCTTCTTCTTCTTCCTCTTTATCTTTTCCCACTTCTATGTGGGGTCAATGTGCCTGATCAACCTTCTCCAAACAGCTCAGTCCTGCACCTCCTCGCCAGTCAAGCCCTTTTCCTTCAGATCTTCTTTTACTTTATCCATCCACCTCCACTTTGGCCCCCTTCACTTTCTCTTCCCCTGTACTTCCATTCCCATCACTCTCCTCATTACATGTTCATTCCTCTTCCATCTACTTTCCTGTCCTTTCTTAGATATCTTTCCCAATTTTGCTGTACCTTTGATTGTCTCATTTCTTATTATGTCCTTTTTTGAAACGCCACACATCCATCTCAGCATTCTCATTTCTGCTCCCTTTACTGTCCATGTCTCAGCTCCATACATTACAGCTGGTCTTTCCACTGGCTTATAAAACCTTACTTTTAAGCTTCGCCTGCATCTTATGCCAACCAAGAAAAATTATTTTTTATTACTAGTTTTCTGGGAGGGAAGTATTTATTTGCTCATAAAAAAATTACATTATAATAAATGCAAATAAAAATTGGTGCAATAAAATAACAATAATTTCTAGTGTTTCAAAAAATATATTGATAACTTGTGAAATGATTACTGTGAGAGAATAATTGGAGTTAATAGTAGTTAAGTATTTGGGTCTGCAGCCCACATTAAAATATATAGGCATTTATTTCAATTGCTTTGAATAGAGCTACTAAAATGGTTAAATAAATGTACTAGGAGGAAGGTTGATGTAATACACCAAATATACCAGATGATTAAGAGATCAGCAGATGTCCTGTAAACAACAAGACTGGACGGTTGTCACACACACAGAAATTTAAAGGAAAACAGCTAAATCTAAAAGATATAAGAAGAATAAGAGTATGGTAGAATAGACTTTTATTTACTACATTATCTGGGTGTGTAAGCCAATTAACCAATCAGAGTAAATGTCAGGTGATATGTATGCAATAATCAGGACTAATATGTAAATTCAGTTGTTTATAAATTGGACCTCTGCCCTTATTCTTCTGATCATTTCGTAACAGACTGCTGTGATGAATGCTCCCTCTTCATTTGCTGAAGAGATAATTAAAGACGCAATGGACACACTTTCTCCTGCCTGGTTTATGACTTCAAAGAGGTTTTATCAGACTTGTCCTAGTTGAGGATAAGTTTCTTTCTTTAATTAATATTTTAATTTCTACCACACTAGTAAAAAAAAATTTTGGTTCTCATGCCTCTCCTGTAGGCGCCCCAGTCATTCCATTCATTCACTAAATGCCACCAACAGCAGACCTGATTCAAATTAATGAGGCAGTTACTAGGTGTGACATCAATTTAACAAATAAAAGATTGGATTGAATCATTTATGTTTCCCTATAAAATATTTGTTTTGCATTTCAATAAAAATTTGATCACAAAAAAAGTGAAGGTTGTATCGTAAGCACAAATACTGGAGTACTTCAAGGAGAGTTATGGAAATGAATGAATGAATATCATTATTGTCATTGCACAAGTACAACGAAATTGGATGCCATCCTATCAGTGCAATCTACCAAGAAATTATAAAACTACAGAAACATATACATATGAAGATTTATTAAAGGGATTCTAAAAGTGGGAAAGCAAAGCAAAAATCACACTACACATCGAGACATTTTTCACATTCTGCTGTTATTCTGCTAAGTTGAACCACTTTGACGGACATAAAAATAGTTTGGTATCAGCAAGTCCATAGACAGTCAGGGAACAATGGCCCACAAGTCTGGGTTTTCAAGATGTGGTGTTCAAGCTGTCATAAAGAGATCTGAAGAAGCTGGGTGAGTTAAAGACAGAAAATGCAGTGGATGCCCTCTGCCTGCATCTGATAAGCAATATTTAAAGCTCACTTACTTATGGAAGAGAAGAAAATGTAGTGAAGTGCATGCTTACAATGTGGCAGAATCATCTGACACCAAAGTACAAGATTCAACAATGTGATGAAGTCTTGAAAGAAGCAGTCTTGCAGGGCATTCTGGGAATAAGAAACCACTCTTTCAAAAGATGACAAATGCAGATGAGCCTGCAGTACTGGGGAGACTATAAAGCAGGGAGTGATAACCAATGGGAAATGGTATTAGGGAATGATGAGTTTTATTGTTTAACAAAGATGCCAGTATGCCAGAAGAAGAGTTGGAGAAGAGTGCATTAATGTCTATGTGCTGCCTTAGGTGAGGCCCATTGGCTGATCTGTCATAGTCTGGGAATACATTTATCTAATGATGTAGCAAAATCAATGGAATGACCACTGCAGTGAAATAGAAACAGATTTTGATTAATCATGCTGTATTTTTGGGAAAATGACTTATTGGCGAAAAAATCATATTTCAGCACAATAGCAAACCCATATATACTGCAAACACATTTAAGACCTACTTGCAGGGGAAGTCTGAAGATGGAACAGTAGCAGTATTAGACTGCTCACCTCAGAGCCAGGACTTCAATATAGCTGAAGATTATGGAGAGGAAAAACAAAAAAGTCAGCAGAAGAGTTATGCAAGAATTTGCTACAAGAGTACTTGGACAGCAGTGAACCAAAACAAATTGTTTCAGTTTTGTATTTTAAATGAGGCCACACAAAACATACTTTTCATTGCATTAAGGTATTTGTATTATTTGCATTATTTGTATTTATTCTAATGCTGTTTTCTACAGTGTTTTGATGAGCAAATCAACATTTAATGCCCAGATGGTTAGTTTACAAATATTTTTTGCCCAGCCTAAGATTTTTCTATAGTACCACGGTCTCATTATTATCCACTGAGCAAGTTCCGTGCTAGACATTGTACCATTGCACCATGCTAGGCCTTCCACTGCTCACATCTCAGTAGGCTTGAGTGGCACAAAGGAGTCTACCTTGTTGGTAAACTACCCTGGGGACCCAAGTTTGATGGCGTAATTGTGTTCCCATTAAGTGTCTGTTGGGTACACTGGTTTCCTTGCATATCCTAGAGATTGGCAGGTGTAGTTGACTGGAAGGTCTTAATTTGGTTCTATTTATTGTGGACATGTATGTGAGCGAAGTATTCGCACTCTGTCCAGGGTTAGTTCCTACCATCTGCTCCACTGATACAGCCTGAACAGTGGATTTGTAAATAAGTGTGCTTTGTAAGGACATTACCGCTGATTCCAGATTTGCTCTTGATGCTAAACTAAGATAAGGGGTACTGCACTACAACACCAGGCCCAGAATATGAATAGATAAACTGACAACTCTGAACATGGGCCTAACGTAGAACAGTAATTTAGATTTAGCATTGTGATTTTGTGCAAACGTGTTGTACAATTGTAATAGATAGAACCATTACCCATTTAGGTGCACCATCCTATTACGCATTAACATTTTTGTGTGAACATTCATATCCCTTTCATTCCTTTTTACATTCACCCCACTCCCATTGCCTTGAACTATAGAAATGTATTAAGGGAGAAGATCCAAGCTCCGTGTCACAACTAATTTAAACACTGTAATTGCCCCAAACTTTTCAAGATGATACTAGTCATTTCTATTCCAGACATGTAGCTAATTAGCCTGCACAACTCTAACGATGGCTGAAATTTTGCTGCCTGTTTTAACAAACAGTCAAACACGAGCGCTTCTTTGGTTCCCTTAGGTAACTAACACAGCTCTTATTTTTTTTCTCACTGTCTAAGCGAACCTATTAAGTGCGTTTATCGCTTCTCACTGAAGACTCTTATATTGGCCTAATCATCTTCTTCACTCACTTTAAGAGGTAACCCCTGCTTCTCATTCTTGCTGGTGACTAAGAGTCCTACCTAACTCCTTTATAAACTGAGCTATGGGATAACCCTTCAAGGGCACTTCCCGGTGAACATATTTCGATTTTCTGCCCAGTTAACGCTATGCAGGTTGTATCTGCTAAAATGTGCTTCCTCCATGTTTTCTCTCTGCCAATAATTAAGGCAAGCAGGTGGAAACAGTGTGGTTGTACTTCATACAGCGGCCATGTACTTCTGCTCAGAATTAGAAAAGGATATTAATCACACAGTTTTGGAGGATATCTGTCTCTGCCTGTTTTTATTATACAATTACAAAAGTGACAGGAGGAAAAAATCAAAACCCATCTTTCACACCTGCTGTTCAGTCTGGTAAGCAGTTCAGGTCACTTTAGACCTGGATTAGTATATTTCACAACAGTACTTGCCCATGACCTGGGAAATGCCTGAACTTAACAAAGTGAACTTAAGGGCCTCCTCCTACACTAGTTCGAAAGCCTCTCTCTCAGTTCTTCAGTCCCTGCTTTGTGAGGCTTTCTATAAGCTCCTACCGCTCATCTCTCAGTGGTCTCTCAGTAGTCTCAGGATCTCACCTTATACTTGTCTCTTTGCTTAGATGCAGTTTTCAAAAATATCAGATTTTCATCAAGAAAGCCCAATCATCAATGTACTCATCTTAAGTTTGTGCATAGGTTACACTTTACTGCTCGTAAATTACATTTGAATTAGATTAGATTACATTATCTTTATAATCCTAAGGGGAAATTTATATGCATACAGCACCAGAAACATGAAAACAAAGATGCATACTCACAGGGCAAATGATGTGATTAATAAATAGATAGGTAGATAAATAAATATATACAGTATGTATTGTGAAGAAATTGCATAATGAGTATAATGAGTGTAAGGATTTATGGCATCAGCCATAATCCCCTTTATCACTTTGCCCAAATGATGCCCCTTGTGCTGGTTTTATTCACCTGTTCTAATTTTCTGGTCTCCAATCTCTTGCTCACTCACCCTTTTCAGTTTTGTCATGCATTATTCCTGCAATGCTTCTCTTACATATTCTTATACACTTACAGTAGATCTTTGAAGCCTTGCTCTGTCGGTACACCAGCACAGATTCTAATGTCTGGACACTGTAGCTGCTAAACTTCTCCTTGTCTAAATGGAAGACCACTGATCTAATTGTGTTGAAGAACTGACTAACACTTTCACTGTGTTTCTTCTGAAGTTGTCTGCATCAAGATTTAAGGAAATGACGCCATTCACTACTGGGATTGTGCTTTCATATGCAGAGGCGTGTGATGCAGTCATTCCCTTGGTTAAGTGAGGTGGTGTGGAATGCCCCTGGTGGTAGGGCAAAGGATGTAGGATTAGTAACAGATACTGTGAGAATTTACTTCACATAATGATTGTTTGTCATTTTGATATATTGGTTTGCTTTATGACCTTCTAACCACTAGAATTACCAACGCCTACAAAAAAGTTCATAATCCCGGCCCACCTTATGCAAAATCCAGTGTGTGATTATGTTTTACAAGACAGCAGTTCTTACCGCTGCACCAGCACAGCGGTCATATTAAGAGCATGTCATTGTTGCACCCTAACGGGAGTTCTTTTTTTGCAGTTATATTGTTGAATAAAAGCGCACTTGTTTTGCTATACTTGTACCTTTTGTGAAAGTGTTTATTTGATATTTGGACTTCAGCCTTCACACATATACGCTTCATGTCTACATTTTGTCAACTATTACTAAAACGTGAAAATCGTTTCAGTTTTAACAATGTGTTTACATAGATTGTTGTAGACGCGGAACACACGTGACATGCATGTATTCCAAATGACGATATAGTATTTACCCTCTACAACTCACAGCAACTCACACGCAGGTAAACAGACTTGAGCTGAGAGAACTTTCTGCCCTTTCTGCGGCAGTGGAGGGATGGGATAGCAGGCTGCCTGCTGCTTGTGCTTATCGACACATTTACACCACAAAAGACACTGACGGAGAAGTGCGATCGAATTTAAGCTGGGCCAAGATTACAAGTTTTTTCATAGGCTTTGGTAATTCTAGTGTTAAAAAAAATAATCACAAAAAAGAGTCTACTACTCTAATCCGATGAATATGTTTATGTGTGTTTAACTGGCTGGTATGGCGACTGTTGAAGAATGACCCTTATATATTTTGTTTGTAATAGTTTCACCAAATTGAGTTCCATGCCAATGATTTTATTATGATCACAAAATAATGTAAGTAATGTCATGTTTGGCTCCGCAGCTGCTTGTGAGATCCGAGAGAAGAACAGATGGAAAACTTGTGGAGGAACAACAGACAGCGCTAGATGCCTCAATGCATGTTCTGTTTTTTTTTTCTTTTTTATGGTGAACAGAAAAGGAAGTTTATAGGAACCCAGAGAAGCTAAGCCTCATGAGGTCTACAACAGATAGGACGACACATCAAGTCACGTGGTCTTGGGTCTGGTTAAAAGGGAAGAAAGGCCAGAGAATGAGGAGTTCACTTCCAGTCAGGCCACCTGGATGAAATGTCCAGGCAATGGCAAAAGTGGAACCAGAGGATTGCTATCCCTGAAAATAAACCAAAATGCCCTACTGGGGAACACAAAGTAAGAAGACTGAAATATAAGCTACCTAAAGATGGAGTTTGACTTTTTCAAAGGAGGTCCACTCAGTTAACTAAATCACTCTTGAGAACCCAAATAATGTCAAAATCATATTGTTATCCCTGATTTGCATGTCTCCTCAGTTGCAATAGAATAAAGTAAATATCAGCAGAAAACATTAGCTGTAAGTTAATAAGGTCTTTTCACTTTCACAGTAGGTATTAGCCATGCATTCCATAAAGTACAATCATGCAGAAAAGTCTGGGCACCTCCCGCTTCAATTGTTGAATCTCTATGTGAAAAGAACTTCATACAACCTATGCTTAGTTTAACCATGTCTACACATATTAATGTACCATTATTGTAGTAATTATTTGCTTGATTTATGACACAATATTTAAAAAATAAGGCAGTGAATGTGAAATGTGCCCACACTGTATGTGAAGCTTTAACCTTGAGCTGGCCTTTCCTCATTTTTTCTTTATGCTTAATTTGCTCAAGTTAACTTTACTCCTGAATTGTTCTCCTTAACAATGAACAATTAACAATTGTCCTCCTGTATGGCTCTTATTAGAAATGTAACAATAACTAACGTCTTTTCTCAGCACAAAATTACTTAACTTACACTTTACCGCTACCTACCATAAATAAAGGCCAGGATGATTCCACTGCCAATCAGTCCTATTCAGTAAGAAGAAAGGTGCTGCAAAGACGACGCATTTTATTGGAAATACCTGTATGAGCCCATTTTCAAGTTAACATAGTTAAGCGTACAAAAGTATCTGAACTTGGAAATGATCTTGTCCTTAACCACAATGAACCAACATTAAATACACATTTTCATAGATGGTGTAGCTCTGCATGCACCCATTTTTTAAATTTCAACGGCCTCAACCTTTTTAGCTAAGTTATTGTTGACTTCAGATTTGAGGGGAGCAGAGCAAGACAGTGATCAGTTTTGGAAAAGTCATCTGAGTACTCCTGATCTCGGCCAAACTGGAGTTGCCAGTTAGTATATTCTGGGCAACTTTGAGATGTTAGCTAATGTGGACATAGGGTGTGGAGTGTGGACTCAAAACAGGCAGTAACCACATTGGGGTTTGAAGCCAGGCTTCTGAATCTGCAAAACACTGATGGTATCTATTTAACAATACTATGGCTCATTAGAGTGGCTTGGAGCACAAAACACACAAGATAATTCATTTTATAATACAGAGGTCATTATAATGCAATACACAATATATTATCACTACAACCAATTATGAGGGGAATAATGGGTAAAGTTTGCACTACAATATAATCCACAATGCAGACATTATGTCCAGCTAGTAATGGTGTGAAACCCTAAATTCACAATATAATGCAGTGCATTTTACAATACAGAAGTCATCAAAATATTTATAACCCACACTCATAATAATTAGGGCATACAGGGATGATGCATTAAACTCAGTGATGCATTTCTTTATACAGAGATTACAGCACAATAAGACATTATACTTTTGACAGTTAGCTACAAATTAAATGAAACATTTTGATACAGGGGACTGAAGGAAAAGGAACAGAAACTATCCCAGCCGGAATGCCCATTCATTCAGGTTGTCCATCCATGATGGACACCCGGCCGGGTAAGACGTAACTTCGAATCCCAGACAGGATGCCAATCCAACCAAGCCTTCCATTACATATTATACTGCTGTATACATCACAACAAGCCAGAAGAGGAATAACATATAAAATTCACAATAAACGCATTTTGCAATTCAAAAGTTATGATACAAAGTGCAAAAGTTTGAATTAACATGAGCCAACCTAATTTGGAGTGTTCATAAGAAATGTAATGATTTACTTAATGAGGCAAATGTACATCATAGACGAGAAGAATTGCACCAGATATTTGAAATATTAAACTTTTAAATGTTTAAAGTGGAAATATTCTTGATTGTAATAGAAATTTGTCATTTTTTCACCTTCTGATGGAAATCCAGAGGGCTAAATCCCTGATAAAGGATTAAAAATAACATCATATTCACAATCATAAACTTTTAAATAGTCTTAAGATGATACCTCAAATGCTTATGTTTGAAATTTGTCATTTTTAAGTTTTTGGCAGTGGCTTTTAGAGGGCTAAGACAACAGGTAAAGAATGAAATATTGAAAATATTATCATGTTCACGATCAGCAATCTCGAAACAGCAAATGACACTCCATCTATCTATCTATATTACTGATCCTCCTTTTTTAGAAGTTTTTATGAGAAGGAGTAACTTTGACCACTTGTATCCCATTAGTGGCGTGAACCTCTGGGTCGGTTGATGTGGCATGCGCAACTTCGGGTTCTTCTGATCATTTTTGCTGAAGGCACCTATTTGTTTACTCTTTATCATAAGGGTGTCATTTCCAGCACAAAACATACTGTAGTCCAAAAATGGCCTAGAAATTAGTCTTTTTGGGTCTAGGGGGCAAAAATTAGACATCAAGATGTGTGGAATGGTATATCACATGTAGGGGTTTCTTGCACTAGTGAGCCAGGACTGGAGTGATTTGAAAGTGTTCATAACGAATTCTTATGAACGCAATATACTGTAAAAATCGTCAATATGACACAATGCATTTCTAAATGCAGAGTTTACGGTAACATGCATTATATACAGTTGTCATAACAAGCCAGGGAGGGAGGATGCTACGTAAAAGTCACAAAATAAAGGTTACAATACAATATGAAAGTCATAATATTGAGCTAGTAATGGGATTTACAATATAATACAGGAGGTCATCATATATAACATCATTTTATTCCCCATTAAAATCAAAACCATTAATTTACTCAAGAAAAAGCTAGAAAACAAATTTTGCATATCGTTTCCCTTGCTTTTGCATTTCACATTTTTCATTATTACATATTCTGTCACCTAGCAGCATTGATATTAAACAGTTAATGAGGATTTGGGTGACAAACATCGTCAACTGACTTATACTGTCAGGGAACCTCCGATTATTAAAAGTTCTTAAAACATGGAGAGTTAAATTCTTGAGGTGTACTTATTGAAACATATATGCTTTATTTCCAGTGCTAAAATGTTTTTTTTTTTTTAAATTTTCGAGTTGAATCTACAGGACACACCCCACATAGCTAAATGAAACTAAACTTTTTATCTTTACAAATTTCTTTCATGAACTAGCTGTGCTACCTGTTTAAGAATGGATGAAATCTAAGTAATAAAAGTAGACTACTCACCATGCAATATACAGTATTTGTCTCTTTTATTTGCCATTTGGTATGGGATTTGTAAAAGCAGGGTTAATGTTTGAGATGTTCCATCTGTTGGAATGACAAATGCAATGCATTTTATTACTAAAATGTTTGTGATGTTCCATTTTTTGGAATGACAGAGGTGAACACATAAACACAGACACTTATCTTTCTATTAAGGTGGATGTAAAATTGAGTATTTTAAGAAAGCATATAATAATAATGACATTTTGATTGTATAGCATCTTTTCCATGTTCATAGTGCTTCATATTACTCATCGAAGTGAATTAGAGAATATTTAAATTTTTTTACACACCGAATTTGAATATAATGAGGTTCATTATATTCAGAACATATAAAGATTGGATATAAACTGAACCGACTGTTCTTTACATGTGAACACACCCATTTTTGGAAGTTATTGTAATAATCTGTGTTAAGTGGGTACACTGTCTGATGACAATAGATATGCTCGACTCATATAAATCTGTGTAATCACAGCCCAGTAATTTTTGGAAAGGCTTCTTCATATTTCCGGCATACTTAACTCCTACACTCAATTCTTATTGTGAATTCATGGTTCTTACCAACTTTTGAGTATCAATTTTGTATAGACATGTCACAGGCTGTTCTTATAGACCAACTGAGAATGTGAGTGCTCGGCTGAACCGCTTCTGTTGTTAGTGGGAGTTCTTCTATTTACTTTGATATTTTACCTACATGGAAGTGTAAGAGAGGAAAACAGTGTGTGAAAGATCCCCATGTGAAATGCTGCATCTGATGCAAATAGATGATGCTTGGGTTAAGTAGATGAACTACACAAGAAAAGGAGAGGCGCACCCAAAAGGGAGAGAGGAAGCAAGCAGGCCTCATTTACTTTAGATGAGGATAGATGCTGACATTCCCCAAGGACACAGCATGCACTTACTCGTAGGTGTAAACTGATCGACTCACTCTCTGCTTCTTGACGCAGATGGTTTTGCCCCATCATTTGGACCCAACATTTGCTGAAAGGCACACACAGGTGTATAAATGTGGAACGAGAGATTAAGCCCACCCACCACCTTCAAGTGGGCCTACATTGGCATATGCTGAACCCCTAGATGAATGAGAGGGTTGAATATTTTCTTCCTTCTGACCAGAGCTCTAAAGGTTAACCCACAATCCCATTTACCATAGTACTGATCTTAATACATTTTGTGCTGTTAAGTCTAATTGTTTAAATCACAACTTTGTCAAAACACTAAGAGTTTCAAAGTTTATCAGAAAAATTAAACCATGTAAAGCTATTAATTGTGATCATTTTTTCAGATTTGGCAAGAATTCTTATTTTTTCCATTGGAGGCTCCATCTGATTTTAGCATAAACAATTTACAATTATGGTGAAAGACAATATCTTTTTAAAAAGCTCCCCAAAAGCATGTCATGTATGGATGTTTTTTTTCATTGTGACACAAAAACATGACTCCATCCTGCAGTCTTGAGTCTCCCTGGAGTTTCATGGCTGTCATTGTTTTACTTCTGTGGTGCTTATTGTGAAAATCCAAATATCACTGCAAAACCAGTTAAGATGGCTGTGTGCAGTACAAACATTGCAGATATGGTGCTTTTATAATGAATGCTATGGTGTCTGACAAATTATACTTAAGTTGCATATTACTTATGTGTTCTTATAATATGTTTTCAGATGGCAGATGATGCTTATTCATGTTTTGTTATAAAATAATCTCTGATTTTGATGCTGTGTGGATTTTCCCTGGCTCCCTGTAATCATTCTATGGAAAATCAGATATAGAAAATGGATGGATGGAAGAATATTTGTGAATCACAGGCAACAACACACACAGGTTAAGTTGATCGGTGATTTAGATTGGCGCTGTGTGAATGAGTGTGTGCACATTACTGGGCCCTGTGATGGACTGGCACCTTGTCTAAGATGTTTCCTGCCTTGTGCCCATTTCTGTCAGTATTGGACTTGAAACCTAATGATCCTAAATTAAATTAAGAATATTCAGTTATTTTTAGAAAGTTCTGAATTTTATTAGTTTGATTTTAATAAAATGTTGAAATAAGCCAGAAGGCATACTTTCCTTTCCAAGCTACATCTAGCTAATGTTCTAACATGCTGCAGATATTCTCGAAATACATGAATGCTCATGCTACTGCACCTAAATTCTGTTATACTTAGTCAAGGACCTTCTTATGGTGTACTCTGCAAAAGGTGTTATGTAAAATAATTACTGATTTATTTTTTTTACTTGGTCAGTCAGTCAGTCAATTTCTAACCTGCTTTGTTCTGAATAGGGTCACAAGGGTGCAAGGCAGGAACAAACCTGGACAGGGTGCCAGTCCATTGCACATGAACACATGTACACACCCATGGACCAATTTAGTATCACCAATCCACCCAACCTGCATGACTTGGGACTGTGGGAGGAAACTGGAGCACCCAGAGAAAACCCACACAGACATGGGGAGAACATATAAACTTCATGCAGGGAGGACCCAGGTTTCCTTACTACGAGGCAGCAGCGCTACCACTGCGCTACCGTGCCACCCTTTTATGCTTGGTGCATTTTGAAATTTGTAAAAAGGTGTCTGGAAATGTATGTAATAGTCCATCTATACATTTGCAAACTCAGACTTTCTTAATTCGATTAACTATTTTAGGAATCTTTAATATTTTAAACCTTACATAAATGGATTCAGGGGTTTGTAGAGCCAAAGAATATACAGACAGACCTGGGCGCAAGGCAAGAGCCAAACCATCAAAAGACCCACATATGCACATATCTACAATTAGATTCACAAAAGGATCATTTTTAATCAACAATTAACCCAATATGCACTCCTCTTCACTGTAAATGAGTATTAAAAAGCAAAATGCAATAACCTGATCATGCAGCACTCCATCTATCTGTGAATGTACTTATAGTACTTACCATGTAAATTACCAGAACAACTAATGTTTTTCTGGGATGTTTTTGATATATTTCATTTATTTATTCTACCTTTGTGGTCAAAGACAAAGGTACGTTTCACTTTCAGCTCTAAATTAATAACTGATAAATAATTACAGCTCACCAACAATGTCTCATTGATGACAGGGAAAAGCTAACAAATTCAACATTTAAAGAATATGGCAGTGCTTTCCTAATATAGACATCTTTTTCGGCTTGTCATCTTGTTGTAGGCCTTGAGTGCTTAATTGGGGCTCATCACAGAGCTGAAGTTGCCATCTGGGCAGGAAAACTTTTCATTTGAAATCAAACAGCATTTATTCCTGTGCAGATTGTGGCAGCTGACAAGTGTGCAAAGAGTCTGTGAAGATATTTTGTGTGCAGTAGGTGGCAGTGTGTTGCTGCTGAATTCATGAATGTTTCTGCTTATTCACCGGCTTATTGTTATCATCCATAAAAAGTAATTAGAGTGTGTGTCAGGAGAGTTGAGCACAGGTAAGGAACACCAGACATTCTCAAGTCTGAGATAGATAGATAGATAGATAGATAGATAGATAGATAGATAGATAGATAGATAGATAGATAGATAGATAGATAGATAGATAGATAGATAGATAGATAGATGTCATGGATGAGTTAACATCCTGACCGAGATTTATGGTGTACCCTCACCCAGCTGGGAGGTCTTTAGGTGAATGGAATGGTTGGACGGGCATCCTGGCTGGGATGGCCACTTTTTCCTTTCCTGTTTGGGAGGATGATAACATGTAAGGACAGATGGCTATTGCCTTTCTGGGTTATGTGTTTTTCTTAGCACTTTGCGTGACAGCACCCCTTCTTACGTAGCTCCCGTTTGGACACCCACAGCACTGCATGGAAGTTGAAGTTCTGGAGAGCAGCCGCAGTGCTGGTCCTTGGGACCACTAGAGGGTGCTGTTGGAAAGAGGCTCCTCTTTCCGATGGAGTTTCCACCTGACTCAGAAATGCTTCATTTCAATAGTGCAAAGACACCACAAGTACTCCTGGGTTTGGGTTAAAAGGAAACCTCCACCACACCCAGGCATGTCAGGAGAGGAGAAGGACAATGTTTGCCTAGGAAGTTTGGAGGAGGAGAAAAGAAAGAAAGAAAGAAAAATGGTTGTTTATTGTGAAGAAGACTATGGAAAGTTATTTTGTTTAATGAAAAAAAATCCTTTTGAACCTATCTGTGAAATTGTGTCTTTGTTATTTTTGGGTCTGAATTGACCCCTGGTGATCACAATAGATAGATAGATAGATAGATAGATAGATAGATAGATAGATAGATAGATAGATAGATAGATAGATAGATAGATAGATAGATAGATAGATAGATAGATAGATAGATAGATAGATAGATAGATAGGACTTTATTTTTCCCAACAGGACACATTAAAAGAAAACCTCTTAACTTGCTAGGCTTTCCTCCGCAGTCCCCACCGCTATCTAAATCATAGGTTGGCTTGTTATTTGCCTAACTCATGACTACCCATTCTAAAGCACTCTGTTTCTCATCTCCTGTCTCTTTTTCTGTCTCTCCATCTTTCTCAGTTGTGGCCTTTTCCTCCCCGTCCAGTAGCGAGCCTCATCTAAGCTCTTTTCACTACCATAGTCCCATCCTGTAGTGTTAAATGGTGTTAAGGCCACTGCCTGGTCTAAAGTCACTTCTAGAGTACAGGTGGGTCACTTTTAACACAGGGAGTCCAGAGTATTGCTCTCTGTATCAACTCCCACCGTCATTGTATTGCTGAGATCTTTGTGGCCTTGTCCTAAAGACGGTTCCCTAACTGCATATTTTATAAAGGCTGCAGTGGCTGATTCCCTGACATATCCGATTTCACTTGCTGAAGAGGGGATCACTCACTCTTGACATATACATGCTTGTCTGCCCTCTGGTGTAATAGTAGAATATTTCTTTTATACCCTCTCATGTCATCAGTCTCTCTCTTTGTTAGAAAGGTGTCCCTGGAGATTCCTCCTATGGGGCCCCACTATATGAGGCCATGGTCTACCATCTACATATTCGTCTAGTGAAGGTTTGCAGTGGGATCTTCCCATACTTTGCACCATCATTGTGGACATACAGGTATAAGTGACCCCCAGATGTGTTATAGTACGGAGTAAGAAGCGTACAGATAGTTGTCTTATTTCTCCTAAAAACACCTCCACTTTTTTGGGGTTCTCCATTGCCTCACCCATGGCATTTCTTCTTTCGGTTCTTTTCATCTCTTCTACTGTATTCAGATTTAACTATTTACAAATGACCGCAACGTTATCTGTTTTTTTCATCCTAAGTCTCGTGCACAAATCTTCATTGTACAATCAGGTCTTCTTAACTTAAGGGGAAAGGCTACTTGCCTTCCTTTGGATTGCCTAAATTTGCATGTTTGCACTTATGATTTATATATTGTTGAGGAATTTTCATTCGTCTGACATGGCTAACTACTTCAGTCGCTCATGCCAATAAAAGCAAACAAGATTTTTTGAGCATCAGCATAATAAAATATTCATGAATAAAATCAGACGATTATATTTTTATTGTCATGGAAATGCCGCTTGGAAGTGGTTCTTAAAGAGTAGTTGTTGTGTAGCGGCTCCAACCCCGCCTAATGCACTGCATGCCTCAGGCTTGCCAGCAGTATGCAGTCAGCGGGCCCCTGCATAGTGACAGACTGATTGTTTGGCAGGAACGGTCACAGTGCCTTAGGTAAGGGGGCCACGAGACGTAGGGAAGGATGAAACTGGCACAGTCAGAGAGATGATTTACTAGAAGCACAGTGGGCATAGTCATGCAGTCTGGTATTGCTAAGGTGCTCGGTTCAGAAATATAAAGCTGAGTGTTTCAACAACTGCATGTGACATTGAAAATGGCTGTTAACCCATTTCCCAATTGACTTGAAGAGTGAGTGTAAAGTTTGTTACATTTTTATGTTCGACAGAGATTAAGATAACTGTATTGTAGATAGTTGCACCTAATACTACTGAAGATCCATCCAACCATCCATTTTCCAACCTGCTGAATCCGAACACAGGGTCACGGGGGTCTGCGGTGGGTTGGCACCCTGCCCGGGATTGTTTCCTGCCTTGTGCCCTGTGTTGGCTGGGATTGGCTCCAGCAGACCCCCGTGACCCTGTGTTCGGATTCAGCGGGTTGGACAATGGATGGATGGATGGATGGGTCACGGGGGTCTGCCGGATCCAATCCCAGCCAACACAGGGCACAAGGCAGGAACCAATCCCAGGCAGGGTGCCAACCCACCGCAGGACACACACAAACCAAGCACACACTAGGGCCAATTTAGAATCGCCAATCCACCTAACCTGCATGTCTTTGGACTGTGGGAGGAAACCGGAGCGCCTGGAGGAAACCCACGCAGACACGGGGAGAACATACAAACTCCACACAGGGAGGACCCGGGAAGTGAACCCGGGTCCCCAGGTCTCCCAACTGCGAGGCAGCAGCACTACCCACTGCGCCACCGTGCCGCCACTACTGAAGATACCATAACATAAATATTTTCTAATAATTAATAAACAGTAATTCAATATCCCAACTTAATTTACAAAATACTACCCCTTTATTATTATGGATCAATAACAACTATCCATTGCAAAACCTATCAGTGTTGGTGCAGGCAACGGTGGATGCAAGTTAGGAGCCAGCTCTGCACAGGAGGTTCATGCAATGCTATTTAATGTAAAAATCTTAAAAGATAAGCTCACGTGCACCCATTTGGATACTTTTAATAAGGTCGTCAGCTGTTAAACTGAACATTATTAGCCATCATTTTACATGATAGCTTGAATTCGAAGCCTATCCCAGCATGATTAAAGCAAGGCAGGATTAACTCTGAATTGAATGGCAGTCCATTAAATAACACATTTGTGTCCACAAGATTTAGAATCATCAATTCACCTACCTTTAATATCTTTGCAATGAAGAAACTGGACATGTGGAGAATACAGTATGTAACTTCTGTACAGAGAGTCAATAAGCTAGGAATCAAAATCAGATTTCAGGAGCTATAACCATTTACAACTTGACTGTACTGCTACTCTACTGGATATCTTATATATGATTGTATTATACTCAAATGGACTTCTAATACCCTGATTTACTAAAAGATAAAAAGCCCACTCAGATGTCAAAAATAACTGTTTTTCCTGTTTAATTCTTTTTGGTGATTTGAGATAATGCTCAATATACAAATTGCTATTTAAAATCATCTTAAACCCATTTAGTTAATATTTTTCTTCCAAATTTATGGGTGTGATGTCTGGAAGAATCAGGAAAGAACTCCAGCCAGGGTGCCAGAGCATCATAGGGACATATCTTGTTAATTCAGAGTCACCAGTTAAATTTTGGAGAAGAAATGGCATACTCATAGAGGACCAACACAGACATGAGGACAGCATACAGACTCACACAGTGAGCAAGCCAGAATTCAAACAAGGTCTCCTGTAGCTGTGAAGAAGCAGTGCTTACCCTTGAACAACCATGTTTTCCTACATGAAGTAATGTTACACAATATAGTGGGTTAGTGGCAAGCTGTTCTGTGCCTGTGTGAGTTCTTCTTCGGGTATTTCATTCAAAACCTCAAGAGATGTCCATCCATCCATCCATTTTCCAACCCACTGAATCCGAACACAGGGTCAAAGGGGTCTGCTGGAGCCAATCCCAGCCAACACAGGGCACAAGGCAGGAACCAATCCCAGGCAGGGTGCCAACCCACTGCAGGACACACACAAACACACCCAGCACACACTAGGGCCAATTTAGAATCACCAATCCACCTAACCTGCATGTCTTTGGACTGTGGGAGGAAACCGGAGCGCCCAGAGGAAACCCACACCGACACGGGGAGAACATGCAAACTCCACGCAGGAGGACCCGGGAAGCGAACCCAGGTCCCCAGGTCTCCCAACCGCGAGGCAGCAGCGCTACCCACTGCACCACCGTGCCGCCCCAAGAGATGTACACAATCCAATAATTAGTGTCTCTATAATGGGAGTGTGCATGAATGGGAGGCCTACAATTGACTGGTTTCCCACCCAGGGTTGGTTCTTTCTTTGTTCCCAGTACTAGCAGGACAGGCTCCAGTCCCAGGGTTGCTGAACTGTATTAAGAGGTGGCTCAGATGACACAATATGGATAGCTTCTTACCCAGCCAGACTCCCATATAATATATGGGATGGATGGGCTACCCAACTGGTTTGGAAGGACAGGTTAGATTAATTGGCATCTATTGCCTAAGGTCTGTGACCTGGAAATGGCAGGCATCTTAAAATTGGATTACATAGGTTATGTTAATAAATGGATGATTATTAAAAACAATAAAGGATTACAGTACTACAGTATTAGCGTGAAATTATAGGGTGCGACCTCAAGGGGACACCACTGAACCTCAAACCTCAGACACAATAGTACCCAACATAGTCCTGGGTACAAATAAAAGATTGTATTTCACAATATTAATCAACGTGCACAAGCAAACCAAACCACAAATATAAACAAGTAAATCTCCTTTTTCTCTCATTCTCTTCCCGTTGAGTGTCACCCGCTGCTTCCCGACTATGACTTATCCAGGTGAGGTAGCAGGGTCCTTTTAAGCTGGACCTGGTATTGCTTCTGACACCATAATGTGTCCTATTAGAGGCATTTCCAGGTCACGTGGAAACCAGGGCGGTCTTCTTTTGTCAATGTCCTCTAACAGCACAATGAGACCCTGACAGGGCTGCATTTCTGGCATCAACTCCCATGTACCTCTGTGGCTGTCCAAACTGTGACACCTCAGGAGTACCACTGCCACCTGTTGTTTGGGGGATTGAACCACACATGGCCTCCAGTTCCCGCTGGACCATCCTTTAAAGACCTCCGGCTGGGGAAGAAGTTATTTTCCCATCTGACAGGCATACCCATCTGTCCTTCATGGCAGTCCAATAACACAATCCAATAATTAGTGTCTCTATAATGGGAGTGTGCATGAATGGGGGGGGGGGGGGGGGGGGGGGGTAAAATTGACTGGTTTCCTGCCCAGGGTTAGTTCTTACTTTGTGCCCAGTGCTAGCAGAACAGGCTCCAGTCCAAGGGTTGCTGAACTATATTAAGAGGAGCCCAAGATGACACAATATGGATGGCTCCTTTCCCAGCTAGGACTCTTGTATAATGGAAGGTCTGGGATGGTTGGGCTACCCAGCTGGCATGGAAGGATAGAGAGGGACTTTCCTTTGTGGATAGATAAACCCCTGAAACATAGGGTGGTATCAAACCCACTGGTGCAGCTCTCAGTGGTGCCCCAAGCAGGGCAACCTGGGAACTGTAGTCCTGGTACTCAGCCGTGCTGAAGTACTTGGGGACCCCAAGGCAGAGCTGTAGATGGAGGTCATCTCCTGTTTAATAAGTTCATGCCAGACATGGATGGGCCTCCCAGGTGTGATGCTGGGGCCACATTTCCAACCGAGAGTGTGGCTGCACTCGGAAGGATATGGACAAGATTGCTGGAAGGTGTTGAGGAGAAGGGGGAAGAGAGACAAAGAAGAGAAGCATTGTATTGTGCTTGGGTGAAGTGTGTAAAGAAGCCTGTTTAGAGGTACTTCATCATAAATAAATCCTTTGAATCCAGGACTTGGTTCTGTGCGATTGTGTCTGGTGTTTGGGGTGCTATTACGGCTTCTACAGGTCACAGAAGGTTAGAGAATGTTATTTAAAGTTATTAAAGATAAATGTGTCTTCTGTTATTCTTCTGTGAAGTGCCCAGCAGACCTTAAACTGTTCTTCCATTCTCCACTTGAGTGAGGCTGCAGTGAAACATTTTGTCACTTTGCTCGCCTGTCCTTTTTCATTTCCAGCTCCCCACCAATTGCACCACTGACTTTCCAATATATGCCTTCACTCTTTATTTGATTGTCTGATTTCCTTCATTTGTCATTCTCTGACATTTTTGCAATTATTCCCTATTAAGCTCTTTATTTATTTTTTTTCTGACTGTGGTGTCTTCTCTCACTTTTCAAGAGGCGCCTTTTTATCTAATTCTGGATTGGCAGGGCCAGTATAGTAAAGATCATGTATTAGAAAATGAAAGTCAGTAATTTAGGATTTTCTTCTACTTCTCTTGACGTTCAGTTGTTGTGCTTTGCTGTCATTGGTAATGAAAAATCCTGAGTCGGCACAAAGTGATAACCCCGGACACCGTGACAAAGAGGCGCCTGCATTTATACAAGCATCAAACATGGTTTTTACACATTACACGAGCGTATGCTCCATTCTCAACTGTCTCTA
The DNA here is from genome assembly GCF_900747795.2 of Erpetoichthys calabaricus. Classification (NCBI taxonomy): domain Eukaryota; kingdom Metazoa; phylum Chordata; class Cladistia; order Polypteriformes; family Polypteridae; genus Erpetoichthys; species Erpetoichthys calabaricus. The sequence goes on from NC_041395.2 coordinate 220,840,521, forward strand.
AATCTGCAGATGGCTGGCCACCTGGATGGCCATATAAAGTGATATTGCACTTTTGAACAATGTGATGAATTGTTACTTCTTGGAATACTGTAGGGTTAAAAAAACACCCCATAATTGAAATGGGAAGTGCAGCTGTCATTACAGAGTGTGGCTAACAAAATCAGAATATTACAGCCAGAATTAACAGATTAATGCTTGGATCTGGATCCGGAGCTGTTTCCCAGGAGCTGAGTTTCTCGGCTAGCTTTCTAGGCTTTTCTCAAATAAGTGTAACTGGGAAATGGGTGTGAGGTAGGTGACAGCACCTCTCTGTTTTATTATTAAAGCTGACATGTTTTAATCAGGACTCCTTCGCTTCCCCTCTTGTCTTATTCTTTCTCTTCTAGTGCATGCCACTCCTGACTTTATTGCCCTTTCTGCCATTCCTGACATTATTGCCATTTCTGCAGTTATCTATATTTAATAACTTGTTTGAAGCCTCTTGTAATAATTACTTTGAGATACTGGCCCAGTGGTTGGATGCATGAATGTGTTATACATGCCATCTGGGGGTTGGTTCCTGCCTTGATTTCTCTTCTGCCTGGAAAGGCTTTGACTCTCACAAATCTGCCATATTGGTGGATGGTGGGAGATGTCCAGTCTGGCAGACTATCAACAGTTGACCACAATAGACATGTTATGATTGCAAATGGTGTTCATGAACTTTGAGCCTGCCTGTTGAGAAAACCACCGTATAGTACAAACAATGCTTATTTCATATATTGCCTTTCAATAGTGAACACCATCCGAAGGTGCTTTATAATTTCAGAGATTGGGTGCAACTATTTCATTTAGAGGCTGTGGGTCACGCAATGAGTCAGAAACAGGTATCGAATAAGGAATAAACAGAGTAAATATGAGTAAAATGTGTTAGCATTACTGCACCCAGTCATTGTCTGTGTGTTGTCTGCACATTCTGTTTCTTTCTGACATAGAGGTTAGATTAATTGGCATCTATCGCCTAAGGTCTGTGACCTGCAAATGGCAGGCATCTTGTCCAGGTTGTTTCCCACCTGGTGTTCATAATGCCTTTATAGGCACTGGATTTCTGCAACACCATATTGGATTAAACTGGTTCAAGCCTAAATGTATAAAGAGAATATTATTACAACCCTAAAACTGGATTGCATAGGTTATGTTAATAAATGGATGGTTATTAACAATAATAAAGGATTACAGTACTACAGTATTAGAGTGAAATTATTGGGTGTGACCACAAGGGGACACCATTGAACCTCAAACCTCAGACACAATAGTACCCAACATAGTCCTGGGTACAAATAAAAGATTTTATTTCACAATACTAATCAACATGCACAAGCAAACCAAACCACTAATATAAACAAGTAAATCTTCTCCTTTTTCTCTCGTTCTCTTCCCGCTGAGTGTCACCTGCTTCTTCCCGACTGCGACTATTCCAGGTGAGGTGGCTAGATGTGGTAATGCTTCTGACACTATAATGTGTCCTCTTGGAGGCACTTCCAGGTCATGTGGAAACCAGCGAGATCTTCCCCCGGCAGTGTCCTCTAATGGCACCTGACAGGGCTGCATTTCTGGTAACAACTCCCATGTACCCCTGTGGCTGTCCAAACTGGGACAACTCAGGAAGACCACTGCCAACTGTCGTATGGGGGATTGAACTTCACCTGGCCTCCAGTTCCCACTGGTCCATCCTTTAATGATCTCTGGCCGGGGAAGAAGTTATTTTCCCATCTGACCGGGCATACCCATCTGTCCTACCTGGCACTTACAAGGGTAATAACTGTCATGTACAGTATACAGCTAAATAATGACTTGCACATGCTAATTAACGTGCAACACTCCATCACTCTCCAGCATCATGATTAACTTGAACCTTCTGTCTTCCTCGACTGAAAACTTGCACTAAGCTGCATTTATAAATAGATAAAGAGAGTGGTGTTTGCACAAACCCCTTCTTCTTCCAACCAAGCATTATACTGAATGATGCTGAACACTGCGCATGTTAGCTCTCTTCATCTGACTGAACTTTAAATAGAAAGGGACTCCTTTATAACTATTGGAAATAAAACTGTGTGCCTAGTCAGATTTTCACTTGATTTTTCACTTGATTTTTAGAAAGAAGCATGGTGGATGGCAATGGCACAGTGGTGCCTCATGGTTGCTGGGATTTTGTTTCAATACCCAGCACTATCAATGTCTGTGTGGAGTTTGCCTGTTCTCACTGTACTCTTGTGAATGCTCTGTCCTTCTTACACATAAAAAAACAATTGAACATTCTAGATGGGCTAATAATGAGTTGAGCTTCCCACTAAGTGTCCAGTGCTGCAAGATAGTGCATTGTGGGAGGCTGCAGTGTTCCAATGGATAGGGGATCCTTCTCATCTTATATATAAACATCTACGCATGGAAATGTGTGTCCATCCGGCCCGAAAGTGAGAGGTGGAGTCAGGGTAAGGGCTTCGCCTCAGAGGAAACAGAAAACTCGCTTAGCCGCTAATAACACAAGTGAGGTGAGCATGTCAGCAAAAAACGAAAACTCAGAAGAAAGACAAAGTCGCTTAGCCGCTAACATCGGCAAAATGGTATCCCTTTTACTTTTCCTTCCGCCGCTAATGCACAAGTGATGCAAGCACACCGGCAAAACGAATCCTCCTAGGAGAGAGACACTCAGAGTAGTTCCTTTCAATTACCTGATATCTCTACATTTCAGTTTTTTTTTTTCTGACAATTTCAATAGTTTCTAGGACCCCGGGCTTTTTACAGCACGGGCTTACACAGCTAGTGATATAATAAAGTTTTTTCCTGTACTTTAAAATATCTTATTTTCATCTAAAATATCCTCCAAACAAAACATATAATGTATATGTATAATAGGTGGACATAATAACTTGGGCAGATGAACTTATTTGCATTTCGAGAACTCAAACTCAGAATGTATTTTGGCTTCCGTCCCAATAGCCACCTTAAAATTCAAAGTGGTCTGCTTGCAAGCCTCCAGATCGGATTAAACAAAAATGCTTGTGCTCTTTTAAATGCATTCATGTGGCAGTTTACAGTAAACCTACCACGTGCCTAACAAATCCATGTTGAGCCAGGGGGGTTTTGACTCTAAAGTCCTTGAGCAGTACATGCTGCTCTCAGGAGTTGGGGACGATCAACCAAGCTGCCATGGTGCGACATGTTTTGCTACGCTGTCTGTGGTTTGCGAGTCGACCAGCATCCTGTGGACCTTGGCAAGAGAATTGTGTCAGCAGATGGTGGTCCTCCTGCGCTGGTGTAATGAAGCTCAAATCTGGGCAGAAGAAGAAGTGAAACACCTCCCTTATCTCCTCCCCCAAGAGGAGCTGGATCAGCTGAAATCCCCTCCATGCTACTGAACAGTTTTCCTACAAAAAAAAAAGTGCTTATTGAGCACAGGCAGAAGAGGAAGAACTGGCTGAGAGTTAAGCAGTTGTTTTTGTTGTTCTCATTTACAATTGGATCAGGGTGGCTGCTTTCATATGATTGTTGTACAGCACTTGACAACACAAAGTACAATGTAGTTAGGAAAAAAAAGGTGAATTATAATATGTACATGCAATTTCTGCACATATGGTATCCTTGATGATCAAACTATATGTTTTGTGTGGTGCTCTTCCAAAATGACCACCAGCTTTTGCCTTACACAAATTTTTGTATAATTTGAGCATTTATGTGGTTTTGTTCATGGTCACATAGTGGATAAATGACGGCAAGCTTGTGAGCCACTTGCCTATGCTACCAGCCATTGTGGGCATTTCCAGTGGCATTTTGTCCACTTTGTTCACTAGCGTGCCACCCCATCTGTTTTTACCAGCAAAACATAAAATCATAAACTTACTTGAAAGTGAATAACTTATTTCTTCATGAAATAAATGCATTAAGGTTGTTTCTAATTTATGTTTAATTATGTGTTTGTAAGAATTCAGGTTGTTTTTTTTTAAAAAGATTCCAGATTTATAACAGTCAGAATCTGCACTAGCTTATCAGCCTTCTAACAGCACACTGAGGGAAACGTTTCCACATCTGCTGATACGTCTCAATGTACTTTTCATTATCCAATCAGCAGTGCAGACAAGCCTTAGATTAGGACAATCAAGAGAATGCCCTTGTCCAATCGAGTGTCAAAGTTTATTTCAGGGCATTCTGTCTGTTTTAGAAAAAAACTCGTTGTTGCAATAAACCTGTGACAGAGTTTACCCATAATTTAATTCTTAGCAGATGGCAGCAGCATGCAGGAAACTTTTGGCATGCAATTAGTCAGCATTCAGCAGTGAGAAAAGCACTAGAGCAGAGGTGGCCAACTCCGATCCTGGAGAGCCACAATGGCTGCAGGTTTTTATTCTGACCATTTTCTTAAATAGTGACTAGTTTTTGTTACTAACTTCCTTTAATTTATTTGCTGTTTAGGACTCAGACCCTTTATATCAGGGCTGAGCAACATTGGTCCTGGAAGGCCACAGTGGCTTCACATTTTTGTTCCAACCCAATTGCTTCTTGAAAATTACTCATTGCTGATAAAGCATTTATTGCTCCAGTGACATTTTTCTGGTTCATTTTAGTTGTCCCACTTGTTAAGATTTTGAACCCTTAATTGCTTATTTTTGTCTTAAACATTGTTTTAACTGCTCCTTATTAGAAATTAGATGCAAGTGGTAAAGGATCAAACAGTTCTACATCTAGCTTGTCTCCATTTCCACACGTGTATTCATCATTCACTATTTGATTTAATTAAGTAAGGAAGAGAAAGTGAAGAACTGAAACTGAAAATTACTCCATTTTAGGATTAATATCACTTGGATGATACCTGCATCATTAGAAAGGAAAAAAATCTATGATTTAAGAATGAACTGACATGGTAGAGTTCAAACACTAACAAGCCATGATAATAAATAAGATCTCTTATTGGTGAGGATTGACTTCTAATTAAGCAACTAGGTTGGAACAAAAACTTGCCGTCACTTTGGCTCTTCAGGATCGGAGTTGGCCACTCCTGGACTTGTCATTAAAAGATGACATTCCACTTGTAGAGTAAAATGGCGTGTTTTTTGTGTGCAGTACATTTCCATTTATCATGTGATTCATTCACTGGACATTCACCATAAATGAATTATTGCATATTCCATAGTACCGGAATAAGGTGTGCAGTAACAGGACACACTGATTACTACAGGGTATTTCGTACACAGCTTGAAATCTCATAATTTTAGGCATAATAAAGAAAATTACCAGCTATGTGTTGCATTACTGGGATAACTGTCCACACCACCCACCCTGGGTGGAGACACCCACTCCACCCCATTATTTCTATAATTCTATAGAAGGTAAAAGAAATTTAATAAAGGTGGGGATGGATGTTTACCTATCTGTAGTGGGAGTACTGCACAAAACAGATGGAGGCAGAGTGAGAAGAAGCCTAGCTGATCCACCAGGAAGATCTCCACTTGCTATGCTTAGAGGCAGTTGTACATACACAGGCATCAAAGTTTTTCAGATGGTCACGGTGTAGAAAAAGAGGCTACCGTAATTTTTTGCACCATAAGACGCACCTGACCATTAGACGCACCTAGGTTTAGTGGAGGAAAACAAGAAAAAAAAATATTCTGAACCAAATGGTGTACTAATATGTTTAATAAAATATAGTAGAATAATATTTCAACCATGTAAATTCAACAGCGGTATTAAGAAACATCATCACTGTCATTAACAAATAAGGAGAGACTTTAAGGTTCAAGCACTCTTCTAGTTTTATGGAAACCCCAAGAACTCCTCATCGCTAGTGTCAGAATTTATGAAGCTCAATTGCTCACAATCAGTTTGCAGGAGCACATACCTATCATCACGCAGCATAACCTGTCCAAAGCTGCCAGGGGACAAAGCACGTTTGGACCAATGTTCCCAGAAGTTATATCGCCAGTCTAGTCCTATCTATATTTGTAATGCCACAAAGCCCTTCATCTCGTGTTTTGTTGTGGGTTTCCAGTTTGAAAAACGAGAATGCGGTGCAAGCACAGCCCTCGATTCAAAAAATTGCTCTGCATACCTGTTTGTCTTGTCTGACAGTAGCTGAAAGGCAGCTTCAGGAAAGAACAGCCTGAAGTAGTCCAGCGGCTGGTAATCTGTCGAGTCCAACAGCAAGCCATACTGTCTTATGAAGTCCGGTAGCCAGTTTGGCTCCCAAGGATCAATGTCTAGGTATTACTCCCACACGAACCTTGCCATAGGTGCATCGGCTGCACGAATATGCTCAGCTGGCCAGTTCCTTACTCTCTTGTTCGATCTCCTGATCACTCTCAACAAAATCAGATTCTGAAAAATCAGAGTCCGACTCAGTGATAATGCGCAAAACATCGTCTGCTGAGTATTTTGTTTTCTGCACTCGCTTTGCTCCCTCGTGAGATGTTGATGTCATCTTGCCTTTGCTTACATTTGTTTACATTTCGCAACTCACGCACACGCAAGGATTAGATGCCGAGTCAATGAGTCTAACATTCCTCCAAGCACAGAGGGAATGCCTGTAACGTAACAGTGAGTTTTGTCGCCCTCTACCCCTGGATGTTGACTTTTGTCAGGTACTACACATCATGGTCTGTGACGCAATATTCGCTTCATAAGACGCACAGACATTTCCAACCTTCTTTGGGGAAAAAAAAGTGCGTCTTATGATGCGAAAAATACGGTACTTCTAGGAACCGTTATATGTGCTACCATGCCTCTCAGTTCAGACATTCTTTTAACTGTTGTGACCACGAGGCCATGCACCAGCTACCCAAATACCCGAATCAACAGACACAGACCCAAGTGTAGCACAACAAAAGGCTTTTTATTCAGTGGAAAACATTTTCCACCCATTTCCCACCAGCACAGTATACGCACCGCACAATATTTACAGCCCACAGCACTTTCTTCTTTTCTTCTCTCTGTCTGTCTTTTCACCTCCACTCCTCCCGGCAAGCTTTGTTGTCTTCCTCCCAACTCTGGCTCCTCAAATGGAGTAAGGCAGAGTGCACCCGGAAGTGCTCCAGGTGTCCCGTGATTTCTTTACCAGCAGCACCTCCAGGTGTGGTGGCATTGCTGCCAAGAAGAACTTTGTCATTCTCCATGCATCTCCTGGCAGTAACCACAGACCCCAGTCGGGCTAAGCGTTCAAGCTCCAAGTCTGTGGTACTGTCCTAAACCAGGGGGACTGCCCTCTGCCATTCTGGGGGAGCTAATGTCCTGTGCAAGCTCCTTCTCTTCCTCTTCCAGGTAGAAGCCCTAACTGTCTGTCACACTGTGTAAAAAAACAGTTTTCAGATTTTATGATTCACTACATGTTGGAATGTAGCAGGAGCAGCATGAAGGCAAAATGGTTCTTGCTCTTCTCCTCCTTTCTCAAGATATCTAGGATTTAACACTAGAATCCCTGCAATCTACAAAAATACTCCCGAGCCAACTTAAATTCCTTTGCACCTCTCCATCAGTGTCTTTTGTTTTGCAAATGTGTTGATCAGCACAAGCAGCAAGAAGCCTGCTATCCCATCCCCCAACTAACGCAGCTTTAGTCGTACACAAAGTGTGTGTCGTACCCTATCACAATTTCTTTTACTTTGGTTAAATTCTAGAAAAAAGTGCACTTGTTTTATTATATCTGTATCTTTTGTGAAAGTGTTTATTTGATATTTGGACTTCAGTCTTCTCACATTATACACGTCACATCAGCATTTTGCCAGTTATTAGTAGAACAAGAAAAAAGTTTCTGTTCTAATTATGCGTTCAACCTTTCTTGCCTTGCATTTTCTGTCATCGTACATTTACAAAGATTGTTGTAGACATGGAAAACACATGAAATGTATGTGTTCCAAATAACAATATATTATTTACCCTGTACTATTCAAGGCACCTCACACCCAGATAAACAGACTTGAGCTGGAAGAACATGGTGCATCTACGTCGGTGGAGGGATGGGATAGCAGGCTGCCTGCTGCTGGTGCTGATCAACACATCTGCAAAACAAAAGATGCTGACAAGGAGGTGCAGGGGAATTTAAGGGTGGCCTGGGATTACAAGTTTTTTTTGTACGCTTCAGGGATTCTAGTGTTAATCTTGCCTGGTCACTCTCTGTGTTGATTTCTCATATTATTATTTGTTTTGTTTACCTTGGTTTTTTTCTAGAGCTTCTTTCCATATTCTAATGTGCAGGTTAGGTTAATGGGTTGTGTTAAAATGGCCTAAAATGAAAGAGCACAGGTTAGTATATGAATATGCCTTTTAATGTGCTGGTACCCTGACCAAAGCTGGTCCATGCAATGTGCTGCACTGGAAACAGTGAGAATTGGCTTCTTCCTTCTATTAAATTAAGTGAGTTTAAAACAATGAATGAAGGAAATGTAAAAATGAATCGGTAGCATTATGTGACATCTGCAGTACTTCTAAAATAAATGTAATTGCTTGGTAGCAATTTAAAGCACAGGATTAAATTCTTGCTTTTGTGCATCATTTACTTATTTATTGATAAATTACAATCATGAATTCTTTAATTTTTCTGTCGAGAAACATTTATGACCACTTTCAAAGTTTAATATTTGTTTTTTTAAGTTTTTGTTTATTTTTATTGTTATGACAATGACATCATTATTACCTCCATTTGTTGTTCGATTTTCATTTCTGAAACCATGTTGTGTTTGGCAACAATGTCAAGAGCCATAATGCATGATGTTTTTAAAATTTTAATCCTTACGGTTTATTTATACTAGTAATTTTCAAACTTCTTTTTCTCACAACCAAATTTTGCCTTTTTTTTTCTTCGAGACCCAGAATCACCACTGACTGTCATCCTCGAGATGGAAGGGGACCTCCTTTGGAGAATTGTCAATACAGTAATAGCCACTGCATTCATTGCCTGCAGCAACCCATCACAAAACACTTTCTGTTTGTGGGGTCCATTTTTTTGTACTGACTGCAAATGGTGATCTCAGTATAAACTAGCTCAGGTTGTAAGCAGGAAGACAAAATAAATCTTTTCACCAAAACCAGGAAAGTAAAAGCAAAATTTTGCAAAGATAATATAGCAAGTAAAAATTAAAATCAAATCAAAATCAAGATGGTCAAAAACCAGAAGAATTATACATAGTGTGACCACAAGAAGGTAATTGAAGCACCCCAAACACAATCTCAAAGACACAAAATTCAAATATGATTATTTATTGAACAGACTACTTTTAACAGGTTTCTCTCTCTGTTAGCACAGCACAGTACAAAAAGTGTAATTCTTTCTCTTCTCCCCTTTGCTTCTCCCCAGTGAGTGTTGTTCAGCGACTCCGACTCAATCTGAGTGAGGCAGAGCTACTCCATAGAAAGTACTTCTGGATCATGCAGAAGCCTCACAAAAGTAGAGGGCAGAAGTCCTGGCACCAACAGGATTGTATTTCCCTGCATGCCCTGTGGTAATCCATGTGGGTACGATAGTCCAAGGATCATGCCATCTACTGACATGGAGGAGTGAATAGCTCATATAAGTTATTTTCTCCTGTTGTTCCAGCATGCTAAGTTCTGGGCCAGGTATGGTGCCTTGACTGAGCCCTTTAAGGAGGCCAGAATCTCCACTGCAGTGTTGGTACCTTCTGCAAGTCTTCTGCTTGAGGTAGGAAACGCCCATCCTTCCTTCATGTCCATTACTGGCTTGGCCTCCCAGCATGGTAAAAAATCTTGAACCATCCCAACCAGGATGCCAGCACATGCTTGTCATCCTTTATAATAGCCAGAGCAGAAACAAAACATGTAAGTCTTAGTTTAAAACAAAAAGGATTCTTACCAGAACATTGAGAATGTCAGTAACAAACTAGCGCTATGTATTTCAGTGAGTATCCACAAACTTGGACAACGAGCAAGAGCATGATTCTGACCTCACATTTCTGGTCGATCTTACCCAGCAGCCAAACCTAATAAAATGCTAAAAAGAGCGACATCCATATCCCAAATAATAATAAATTGGTGCTGGGGCAAAGCATGTTTACTTTTTTATCAATAATATGAACTAATAATAATATTATGTCTAATTTTTAAAAAAGTAACCATTGTACAACTGGAAAAATAATTAAAAATACAATTTAAATCATGAGAATCAGTGCCTGGTTTGGAAATTTACTTAATATCTTGATTATCAATTTACTTTTCAATGCAAATGGCTACACAAGAAGATGTGTGGCTCCAAGCAAACCCATATAAAAATAAGGAGAATACAGAAAGATGATGGATTCATTAAAAATAAAATAAGTAAAGAAATAGAAATTTACAGGAAGTAAAGTGAAATGGCACTTTGCTTTATATTCTAATCATTCATCCTTCATATACTTTCCATTTCAAGAGTTAAGCTGGAAATGTTTCAAGTGAACAAGTTACAGGTGAGATTCCTTTTCAGGGTGTGCTTTATGACACAATGAGGGACTTATTGACACAGGAGTACTACACAAAAAATGTAACTTCCATGGATCTAGAGGAGCCAGATGGGGTGAATTGGGCATGTAGTTGGAATATTCCTGGACTCTTCTTTTGGAGGTATGCAAATATGACCCACTGTGGAGAAGATCCACAACATTCTGGAAGACTAAGTCTGATTCCTCAAGAGGAGCTGGAAAATGTTGCTGAGGAGAAGGTAATTTGATCCATGAACCTCACCAGGAAAAGTTGATAGAAAGTGATGCCACAGTCATGTTAGCTTAAATCACAGTTCTGTTGTTTATCCCACCTGTTACTGTTCTGAAGCTGTTACCCATAATCCCTGTTGTGGGGCATCCAGTAAATTTAGTCTTGATGCAAACCTTAAATTACTTGATAACCAAAAAAATTGTGTATAATTAGACCAGGGGATAGAAATTTACTTCAAATTAAAACAAAAAATATATCACCAGTTCAGAAAGAAGCATGCAGTTTCAAATGCTGCTTATTGAACATTCGCTCTCTTGGCAGTAAAGCTGTTCTGGTAAATTATATTATATTAAGTACTAAATCTGATCTGTGTCTTCTCACTGAAACCTGGCTTAGTAAATCTGACACTGTTCCCATAGCTGAGACATCACCAGATGAATACTCATTCCTTCATAAGTCTACAGGTTCTGGTCAAGGAGGAGGCCTTGGAATAATTCATTGTAACAAAATGCAAATCACTTCTAAAAAATTAGGCAACTTTACATCCTTTGAGGCATTTACTTTAAATATTAAAACAGATTCCAACACAATTATAGTGCTAGTCTACAGACCACCAGGGCCATATTCATTGTTCATGACTGAATTTAGCAATCTTTTATCTGATTTGGCTATAAATTATGATCATGTAGTATTGATGGGGGATTTTAATGTACACATTGATGTGGAAACTGACACTTTTAGCAAATGTTTTACTTATTGGTTAAATTCAGTAGGATTTTGTCAGATTGTCAAAGGTCCAACTCATAATCATAACCAGACATTAGATTTAATTATAACTTACAAAGTTGAAATTCAAAATTTAAATATTGCTCCATTAAATGAAGTTATTTCTGATCACTACTTAATTACATTTGATTTAGTCCTGCCCTTGCCAACGCACTCACAGATTAAAACAAAGACAGTGCGACATCTAGATTGTAATGCTTCAAAATTTATAGATACTTTGAGCAAGTCGAGGGTAATTGTGGAAAACCATTTAGATCAGTTAACATCAAATGTAAACGTGGAAAACAATTTAGATCAGCTAACATCACATTATAATGTGACCTCGAGAGATGCTCTGGGCGCAGTGGCACCCCTTAAAACAAAAGTGATCAAAGCACATAGAAAATCCCCCTGGTTTAATGAAAACACTCAAGCTCTTTAATTAGAGTGTCGAAAACTAAAGCGCAGATGGAGAACAACAAAGCTACATGTTTTTCAAATTGCATGAACAGAGAGTGTTAAAAAGTATAAAAAAGCTCTCTTTAAAGCTAGCTCAGAATACTATTCTACAATAATAGATAGCAATAATAAAAGTCCTCGGGTACTGTTTAGAACAGTGGCTAATTAATCTATCTATCTATCTATCTATCTATCTATCTATCTATCTATCTATCTATCTATCTATCTATCTATCTATCTATCTATCTATCTATCTATCTATCTATCTATCTAATTAACCAATGTAGTACTAGGGTGTTGTACCGTGTTAGCCATTATAACCAATGGGAATTCAGATCTACAGTGCAAAATATCAACAGATATTAGCAGTACAGACTTTATGAATTTCTTCAATGAGAAAATTAAAAAAATAAGATCCCAGATCTCAGCATCACAGTACAAACTGCATACTATCTATCTACTAGCTTAGCAGACCTTGTCTCACATTGCATTCAGCACTATAGTAATTTTAATCCTGTAACTGAGCAGGAAATCTTAACTTTAATTTCTAAAACGAAACCCACTACTTGTTCCCTAGATCCAGTGCCAACAAAACTAGTTTAAAGTGCAATGGATGTTCTTGCAGCACCTATCCTAAACATTATCAATAGTTCATTATTGCATGGCACAGTACCTGATGCACTAAAAGTGTCAGTCATTAAACCATTACTTAAAAAGTCAGACCTAGACCCACACATACTTAATAATTATAGACCTATTCTCTCTAAAATACTAGAAAAAGTAGTCGCTAATCAGCTCCAGTCACACCTTATGCATTACAATTTATTTGAGAAATTTCAGTCTGGTTTCCGCACTGGTCATAGTACAGAAATGGCACTAACGCGGGTTGTAAATGACATTCTGATATCCTCTGATGAAGGAAACTCCACTGTAATTATTTTGTTAGACATAAGCGCAGCATTTGACAACACTGACCATTCTATTTTACTGCACAGACTAGAAAATGATGTTGGCCTTACAGGCACTGTGCTCGCTTGGTTTAGTTCTTATTTATCAAATCGATTCCAATATGTACAGAAATGTGCTGACAGTACTCCATCATTATACACAGAAGTGAGATATGGTGTCCCGCAGGGCTCAGTACTGGGAAGTTTACTGTTTTCACTTTACATGCTTCCACTTGGATCTATCATTAGGAAACATGTTAATTTTTACTCGTATGCAGAAGAGACCCAGTTATACCTTTCATTTAGATCAAATGAAGTTTCTCCGATGTTGTCTTTAATTAGTTGTGTTAGTGAATTAAAGGAGTGGATGGATAAGAACTACCTATCTGTAAACACCGATAAAACAGAGATGTTAATTGTTCGAGGGAATGACGCTGATCACAACAATATTTTGTCATCATTTAACTCAGTTGGAATCACCATTAATTTTACTGAATCAGCCCACAATCTAGGCGTTATCTTTGACTCTAGCATGTCATTTAAAGCGCACATTACAAAGTTGTCTAAATCATGTTTCTTCCATCTTAAAAATGTTGGGAAATTAAGGCATTTTCTAAATAAACAGGATTCTGAGAAATTAATTCATGCATTTATTTCTAGTAAGATTGACTACTGCAATGCATGTTCACTGGATGTTCAAACTGTTCTCTATACAGCCTCCAGTTAATCCAAAATGCTGCTGCAAGAATTATTGCAAGAACAAGAAAATACGAACACATCACTCCAGTTCTTAAATCCTTACACTGGCTCCCGGTTTAGTTTAGGGCAGATTTCAAAATCTTCCTTTTTACATATAAAGCATTAAATGGCCAAAGTCCGTCCTACCTGTCTGAACTTATCATGACTTACAAACCAGAGCGCACATTAAGATCTCAAGATCCCGGTCTGCTAATGATTCCAAGGATTAATAAAATAACAGTGGGAGGTCGAGCTTTTAGTTACAGAGCCCCTAAACTGTGGAATGGTCTGCCTGCTACTATAAGAGATGTCCCTTCGGTCTCAGCTTTTAAATCCCAGCTGAAGATTCACTACTTCAGTTTAGCATATCCTGACTAGAGCTGCCGATTAACTGTACATACTGCATCTCTGTTGTTAGTCATTAGCACTAAAACATAACTAACATGATAGTTATAATTTCTTACTAACCCTCACCTATTCTGTTTCTCTTCTCAGTACTCAATTGTGGCATTTGGTGCCACGGTCCACCTACCAAGTTGTTTTGCCTGCCTAAGGTAAAGTCATTCCTGATGGAGGATTGCAGAAATCGTGGGGTAGAGGGATCCTTTCATCGGATTGGCTGGCCCAGCGCTGACTCAGCTGTGGAATGGCCAAATGGGGGAGGCAGCTTGATGGCTGAGGTCTTCAGGACTCTAAACAAATACAAATCATATTATGGGATATCATCTACTGTTAAATTCTGCTCCATTCTTGTATATTTTTTATTTTTTATACTATATTGAGGATTTGTTCTGTTCTGTGCACTGTATTGTATTGACCCCCTTCTTTTTGACACCCACTGCACGCCCAACCTACCTGGAAAGGGGTCTCTTTTTGAACTGCCTTTCCCAAGGTTTCTTCCATTTTTTCCCTACAAGGGTTTTTTTGGGAGTTTTTCCTTGTCTTCTTAGAAAGTCAAGGCTGGGGGGCTGTCAAGAGGCAGGGCCTGTTAAAGCCCATTGTGGCACTTCTTGTGTGATTTTGGGCTATACAAAAATAAATTGTATTGTATTGTATAAGGAGCTGGAACCTATCCTAACAGGATTGGGTCAAAGCCAGGAGCCAATCCTGACCCGGGTACTAGACCACTGCAAGGCAAAACACTCATCTACCTCTAACCCAGTTTTGGGGTTCAAAGAAAAAAAAAAACACCCATCCATTATCAATTTTTGAAAATGCTTCCAGTGCTTCAGACACATTGTCAGATACCCTTAGGAATCTACCATAAAGTAACATTAAGCCATCAGTGGACACAATAACAAGCTTATACTCCCAAAAGGTTAACCTAGATCTACAAGAATACAAAAAGAAAAAAAAAAGAAAAATAATAACAAGCTCATGGCTTATCAGCCTGGAAAACACAGTATCATTGCAGAGGTTTATCCCAGAAACCATTCACTCTGAAATGCATTTTATTGCCTTTTTCATCTACTAAAAGAGCTGATCCATTGCCTCTCTTACTCTGTGGCTAAGCACCTCTGGCATGGAAATTGAAAGTGATTCCCGAAAACTGATTTGGCTGAAGTACAGTATACCTCTGAGCTCTCCCATTAGCTGACTTGGCCTAAGTCGAGCTGGGAAGAGTTCTTTCTGTTTACTTCTCAATATCATAGGTGAGCCGTCTTCTGTTTACCGTAGCTACAAGATGTTTCCACTTTTTTGCTCCCAGAGGTGAGCAGTCTAAGCTGTAATTGGAATTTTTTTAAACTCCATTTCCAAGTAAATGTGCTGGCTGAACTGGAACTCCAAAGCTATTTTAAGTGCTTTGCTCCTTCTAGATGAGCTGACTAAAGTGTGATAGTGGTAGCAATACTAGCTAAAGTGTAACTGGGAATTAGTCAGGAGTCATGCCAGTCACAACCATTTGCCACGCCATTGGCCACAGACTTCATACTGTATGTCATTTAGTCACATCTGCAACACACTGTTCTAATATCTGGGTACACATCCTCAAATTGTATTTATTTTATTTGCTAAATCGGCTATTTACTGGCATGTTCAATTAAAAAGGCTTCTTATGTCAACTCATTTTGCTTAGGGACTCAGTGTTTCTTTTTTTCAGTGCTGATTTATTTATTATCTAGTCAAAAAACTAACTGTAATGCTCCCAGATTGTGTAACCAGATGATAACTCGGTGTTCAGTTGAACTGGTTCAATTCAAAAACTGTCATACTGAAAGGTGTTTTTTTGTGCGCCATAATCTGTTAGGTTTACTGTATATACACTTGCAAAACATTCTCATCTATTACATTGTATTGTATTATATCAGTTTTTACTAACTCACCTTGGATAAATCTATCTACCAAGCTTGTAATAACAACAACAATAATAATAATCATGGATGGAGCACCAGTTCATTGCTGGACACACTTTCATATACTGTATACCCATGCTGGGTTTGTTTATAGTCAACAATTAACTTGCAGGTTTTGGAGTGTGGGAAAAAAATGGATTACCAGGAAAAAAGAAAAAAAAAACTTGTAGAATGTGCAGATTCTAAGATTTCACACAAATAGAAAGTGGGCTGGATTTTCATTGAAGGCTGTGGAGTAATGAGGCAACAGCGGTAGTCATAGTGTAAGATTTCCTCTGTGCCACTGTGTTGCCTATAATAATAGAGGTCAACATTGCTGTTGTAGGAAAAATGTATGATGTGAGTGGAAGAACTTATTGACTGATGTTATTTCAATAATAATAAGAAGAAGAATACCAAAGTTAATTATCAGTGTTGTCTTTGGCAATGCCAGTAATCAATTAAAAAAAAGGAAGATGCTGACCCAGGGATACCTGATTAAGTTAGTGTATGGTGGATCTTAATCTTTACCTACCCAGGGATCTCTGTTTCACCTTCTAGTTGGGACACTTGCTATATGAAGAGATCCATACAATTTATGAATAAGGTTCATAAATAACTCTAAACTGTTTAGGTCCAGATGTGCTTGACACACTTGCTGCAATAAACAAAATAATACAAGTTTCATTTACATATATTTACATTTACTTATTTGGCCTTTATTGAAGGTGACTTACAACATTTATGAAAGAATTGGTTACATTTCTTCTGGTTTTACAATTGGAGCAGAGCAAGAGACATGCCTGTGGTCACACAGTGTCACAACCTTAGGGTTTCAAGTCCAAAGCCTTGTAACATAAGGATAATAAAAGATGGATATATACAAGTATGCAGTAAATATACTGTGTATATATATATATATATATATATATGCATGTAGAACTATAGTTGAAGGACAATAACAAAACAACACAAAACATAAAATTACGACAACTTAGTTGAACTTTTTTTCTGTTACACAAAATGGCCTATAACTTATGAATTGTATATCTCGGCTTAGATACACTTTGTTTTTTTCTATAGTAAAAGGCATATACTGTAATTTATGAATTCTGGTTATACAATTCATGTGGTCAGGATTGATAAGTTGTTTAACTAGTTACAAGGTTTCTAGCATCTATACCATGAGAGTGGTGTTCATTTGCTCATATCTAGTCTACAGTGGCTTACCCTCCACACACAGTTTGCCTGTGCGAGATATTCTGCTCTGAACTTCCTGCTGGAGTTAAGGAGGGAACCTAGAAGAGCTAAAAACTTATCCTTCACAAAAATGATTACTTTTTAGTTACAGTGATACCAATGCCATAATACATTAGCTTGCTTGCTACTAAGTTACAATGAACAGTTCTCAGAATCAGAGTAGGGTACTTATGGTTTGGTTTACATGATTTGTTCCTTCCGGGTCAGCTTTGTTTTGCACATGTGAAAGAATCTGCAGCATGCTTGTCTTTATTTGTTTCAGGAGGTCTTCTCCTTCTTTGCCTTGGTCCCATCTTATAGTTGAGGGTAGTACTGTAGTTTTCTCTTGGGGGTTTTACACACAGATTGTGTTCTCTTCTCCTAGCAAAGTTTACATCTACTGGGCAGTGGGTGATCAGTCAACTCCCATCTTTAGGAAGACTAACACAGTGCTTTTACATATATAGTCTCTCTCTCTGCTCGTGCACTTTTGGACTAATGGAACCCTCATCTAACTCCAATACAGACAAGTCTTCCACTTTTCTAGTGTAAAAGGATTGCCCCAGCCTTTGTTGCGACCACAACCAATCTGGGCAATGAGACCTCTGCTATAGAAAGAAGAAGTTATGGCCAGGTTGAGAGCTGTGAGCGTGTAGAGAGAACATAGATCTGGTGCTGAAAATGTTTTTTAAAGAAAGGAGTAGATATTTGGTCATTGCTTTCTTGGATGCACATAAGTTCAAACATTTGGCTGACAATTGGTGTAAAGCTTATCTATCAATGCAGCCAATCGTTGAGTTATGGCTCTTTGTCTCTGATCAAATATTTCAATGGTCCATCAAGGAGACATCTCTGGGTGTCACTTTGTGATTGATTGTTTTATCATATAAGACCCAGAGGCTGTATTCCAAAGAGGCATTGTTAGGAGGACTGACACTTTTCAGCTGAAATTGAGTGTCTGCCAGCTACTTTTTAAGTAAAGGAATTGTGTGCCCAAGCAAAGCAAAATGGGGTGACGGCAATTTCTCCTACACTGTCACTGTTGATTTTAAATGCTGGCCAAGTCAATATCTACTGTATGTGCAGTTTACATATTACAAAAGAACTTAAGGAGTCCAACATTCTTTCATTAAGTACCAGGTCAATATGGCCTTTGTCCAGTTTCCTCCCATTTCTAAAATTTACACACGATTGAGAACTTAGTCATTCAAAATGAGCCTTATTTGAGTGTGCATGAGATGACCTTCTGGGTTTGGCTTTGGATTTCTGCTAACCTGAAGTGATCTGTTTCTAGTGCTTTTTCACACTCCTTGTTGATCTGTAGCCATGTTTTTCTCTTGAGTTGTTATCTATTTGTACTTGTTGGGTTTTTGACTTTTTTGCCTGTATTTATAACCACCTACTGAGATTTATTTACCTTTCTAAAAGGTTCACTGACCTTTGCTTGACTTGGTAATATATACTGCAGCTGTCAGTCTCCCTGATATGAATTCATAAATTAACAATGTCGCCAGCCACTTAAGTCGTCCACTGTGTCCTCAGTGCTCATGAACAGCTTTCCACTGAATAAGCAGGTGAAGGAGTGAAGATTTGTCATAGGCTGCACTTAGCGTGTGACCAAATCATAATCTGGTGTTCAGCTCAACTGATGGAATTTAAAGCAGGAGTTGTTTCCAGTCATGTGCTCTTGTATTTAGACTGGGGAAAGTCTCACTTAAAGGTACTTTTATTTTTTAATCTTATTCTGCAGGGTTGCACATTTCTGTCTCATAGCGTCTGCGTCCATGCCTAGTTGTTGTCCAGTGTGGGTTTCCCTTTAGATACTTGGATTTTTCTGCTACATTCCCAAAGGCACACATGTTAGGTTGACTGGTGACTGTAAAGTGACTCAGTATGAAGTATTGTAGGGGTGTGTGAGTGGGCCTTGTGATAGACTGGTTCCCAATCCAGAGTTGAACCCTGAATTGGACTAACAGGTCTGTGACTGTTATATTTTAGTCATTTTCACTTTTTAAGTGGTATTTTTTCCAAGTTGTCTGCCAAAAGCAGCCTTGCTGCAGTGTGACTGGAAGGAATTTCCACAATGTGCTATTCTTGTAGCTGAGTGAAACCTCTTATCTGTGTTTTCCAGTAGTTCAGCTGTTGGCTGGCATTATTTTCACTACTGTCTTTTATAACGATACTCTTTCTTAATTTTTCTTCTTTTTTTCAGCACTTTGTGTTTCATCTGTCCTGCCATAGCACTTCCCCAATTAATTTGTCTAAGGTTTTCCTGGGAGCTGGCCAGTTTGATGGACAAGCAACCGTTCAGGCCCCCTTCACAAGAGCCACTTTTATATCTTGTATAAAACTGGAGTCAAGCGCTGCAGGTAGAGAAGCATCAATCTTCCCACAGGCCGCCAAATCAAATGAAACCTGTTTTGAATAATGGGAGCATCAAGCAAGTGTTCTTTAATGCCACTTGTCACTTGCAGAATGGAACATCATTAATTAAGTCTACTGACAAATGTCTACAGAATTAAATAAAAAATGACAGTGAGTGCTCTTCAGTTGAAGCTATGGGCCACAGTCAGGAAAACGATTTTATAGATGTCTTGTAGCGGACATTGAAATTAGCATGGCTGTAGCACAGGGAGAAGTAGAGTGAGGTAGAGGCTTCATTCTGGTCAAAATCGATACTCGAGCAGCATGAATGCTGAACATCAGGCTTGAGTTCTTCTAGTGTGTTTTCATACACTATCACCAATCTTAAGTGTGTGAACAGTAGGGAGCGTTCCAGGTTCCCAGACACCCAACACAAACAGGCACAGACGCAATTTAAAAGGGCAAACAGTCTTTTATTTGTGAGATACTCTTCCCCAATCGTTTCCCACACTGGCCACAAATACAAGCATGCAATAAGCACAAGTCTCGGCACAATATAGAGCTCTTTTCTTCCTTCTCTCTTCATCACTGTCTCCTCCACTCCTCCTCGCAAGCTTTGTCTACCTTCCACCCGACTCTGGCTCGTGAATGTAAAGCCAACAGTCCCTTTTATTTTAGCCGTCCTAGAAGTGCTTCTGAACATCCATCACATAGTCTTTGTTAGGTGGAAACCCCATGCCATAGGGCTCCTGCAGCACCCCCTGACGGCACCCATAGCACCCAGCAGGGCTGAGTTAAAGAGCTCCAAGTCCCATGGTGCTCTGCCAACCCAGGGAAGCTGCCATCTAGGGTTCTGGTGGAGGGACAGTACCCTAAAGAAGCTGCCTTCCCCCATCCTTCCATTTCTTGGGCGTCCCTTACAAGTGATATCTATTGTGGCAAGCGGCTGGGGATGGCACCCAGCCAGGATGCCCGGAAGGACCGGAGGAAGGATTACGCCTCCTCCAGACCACAAGGGGGCGACCGCCCTGGTGGCTTTGGGGACCACGGGAACTGAGCTTGGAAGCTCAACCCTATAGGGGCCCATGGTCACCGTCAGGGGGCGTCCCGATGCCTGGAGAGCCCTGATCCTCAGCACTTCCGCCACACCTGGAAGTGCTGGGGGGAAGACAACCAGGGACACCCGGAGTGCTTCCGGGTGCGTGGCCGGTACTTTCGCCACACTGGGGAGTGCCAGCGGAGGTTAATCGGGAGGCACCTGGAGCACGTCCGGGTGATTATAAAAGGGGCCGCCTCCCTCCATTTGTTGGCTTGAGTCGGGAGCGGAGAAGGACAGAGCTCGGGAGGAGAGGAAAGGAGGTGGCCTGAAGAGAGAGGCATCATTGGGTATAAAGGCCTGGACTTTGGGGAAGTACTGGGGTTGTGTGTGCACCTTTCAATAGTAATATATATTGTAAATAAACGTGTGTGGGTTTGAACCAACAATGTCTGCCTGTCTGTGTCCGGGCCAGCCTCCACACTATTAATGGAAGATTGCAGTGAAAATACACTTGCAGTAGCTCAGAGGTGACAAAACCTTTGAAGAGACGGAAGCTTACAGAGGATTATTGGGATGTCCTGAAAAAATCAAATGTCCTTTATTTTCATTTTCAGTAAAAACAGTCAATAGCAATGTTTCATTTTGAAGTTCTCTTTAAAACATGCAGCTTTTGCCAGAACACAATGTCATTTGTGCTGTCATAAGTAAATAAATCTCAAATTCCTAAGCATGCTAAGCAGTTTAACACTTTGTCACTCTTATCTCTAAGAACAACAAATGTCACAAAGCAAAAGTGCTCTTTTAATGAGGACTTTTCAGAGAGTGCTCCTGTTTCTCAGTGAGGCAGTAGAAAGTGACAGCAGTGTGCATTCTAATATCCATAATTAGCCATAACAGAAAAGCTAACAAAAACAGCCAAAATTATACTCTAAAACATGGGGCTTCAGTCAAATCTGGAGGCACTCACATGGAATAAAATAGGAGTAGTGGGTGATGCAGGGCTTGGTGATGCTTTGTCAAGGACCCGGCTTACTGGGTTTAAGTCCTGTGCCCTGTCCCTGTCTTTGTGGAATTTGCACTTTCTCCTTATGTCTAAGTGAATCACCTCTGGGGACTGCAGTTTTTATTCAACAACCTAATAGATAGATAGATAGATAGATAGATAGATAGATAGATAGATAGATAGATAGATAGATAGATAGATAGATAGATAGATAGATAGATAGATAGATACTTTATTAATCCCGATGGGAAATTCACAATGGTATGCAAGTTAGGTTATTTGGTGATTCTAAGATACCTCTATACTATATGAGTGTATGAATGATCCTTATCATGTTTTGAGATTTGGAATCCCAGACATGATGAAGTTGGGGTATTATTCCTCCAAAAGGCTTCACTAACTGGCTTTACTGGCCGGACCAGGCCTTCTTTGCCTGCCTGAGGAAACCTCACCCCAACTGGACTAAATCCCAGTTCCACTGGCTGCCTCAGGCCTTGTAGGCCCTAAAGGGATTTTAGCTTTAATTCTTTTATAATGGATGTCCTAATTTGTCAACATTTGTCGACACATAGTATGGAGGGCTGATGTCAACATCCAGGGGTAGAAGGTGATAATCAGCTGTAAACATCGATAAAATTCGCCATTACATTATACTGTAGGTAGACTCTGTTTGCTAGGAGGAATGTTAGTCGCGTTGACTTGATGTCTAATCCCTGCATGTGCAACAGGAAAAATGGCACTGACATCTGTTGAGAGAGCAAAGCGAATGCGCAAAGCAAAATACTCGGTTGACAATGTTTTGCGTACTATCGCTGAGTTGGCCTCTGACTTTTCTTACTCTGAATTACTTGATTTTGATGCAAGTGACCTGGAGATTGAATGGGCGAGTGAGGAACCAGCATCAGCGGATTGGACTCCAGCTGAGGACGTTCACACAGGTGATGCGCCTCCTGCAAGGTTCACCCAGACATCGATCCGTTAGAAGCTACCAGACTTCACAACATGGCACGACATGCTGTTGGACTCAAATCGGCTTACCAGCTACTGGACTACATTAGGCAGTTCTTTCCTGAGGCTGCTTTTCAGCTAATGTCTGACAAGACAAACAGGTACACCAAGTAATTTTTTGATTGCTATGCTAAGCTATACAATGTAACAGGTATGTAATATGTATGTGATATCAAATAGTACAGAGGCACATACAACCTACAACACAATGACATTTGTCATAAATAAATATTTTTTGTGTCAAACCATTGCTTTGTGTGTTTTTTAGTAAATTGAGTTTTTTGGAAAAAAACACAAAAAGAAAAAAAAATCAACCTTAAAAAAGTTAAAAGGAGTCCTTGTGAGTCAAAGGGGTATCAAAATGAACTTTATATATAAAAAGAAATGATTTATTAACAAAAATTTGAAAAGTATAAGGAAAATCTAAATAGAGCAAAAGAAGCTAAAAAGGAGTTGCCTGAAAGGCAATCCCAAATAAACAAAGTCCCAAAATGCAATACTCACAAAACATCTTCACAATAAAATGTTCTCCTGTTCTTGCTTCCTCGGCTCTCACCATAATAACCAGAGTGAGGACTCTGCAGCAGTGATGTAAGGGTGGCCCCACCTCTTGAGGCTCCACCCACAAAACAAAGAACATAGGATATTTAAAAAGACAGTACATACTTAGCAAAATAAAAGAAATAATATAAAATATGACAAATAATAATTTATAATAATAAAAAAACTAAAGCACATAAATATACATAAATACACAACATGATGGACTGGTGCCCTGTTTCGTGTCTGATGTTGCTGGGATTGACTCCAACTCCTTTTTATCCTGAATTGGATTAAGTGGCTATGGTAAGACAGCTTATTAATAACTAAAGATTCAGCATTGTGATTGATCATTTAGTGAATTTTGTTTGGCATGGCAAAACAAGGTTAAACAATGCTTCCTCACAGTTCCAGAGTCCTTGGTTCAGGTCCTGGTCAGATCACTGTCTTTTTAGAATTTATGCTTTCCCCCTGTGTCTGTCAGGGTGTTTTCAAGCAGGTTATACTTACATATCTTATAGGAATACTCCACCTTAAAATGATAATTTTTTACATGTTACTTGCTTCATGATGATTGTAGTGATGGCTGAGAAACAATTTTATTCTCATGTTTTCGTTGAAAAAGGCCATACAGTAATAAGGTTTCTGATAGAATAGAACCCAATGGTAAACAGTGCTGGACAATAGCAAACAGTATAACACATGCCTGAAAAAAATCTCACATTACTTGCAGGGCCATCTTAACAGCACCATAGGCCCCCGGGGGAAGTAGTGCACTGGGGCCTCTGTTTTGAGAATAAAACAGAAACATACATAGATATCAGAAACATTGTGGGTCCCTATGCTCCTGAGCCCCCCAGCCAGTGCCCATTGTGGCCATACATTATGACAGCCATTGTTTCACAAATCACACATCCAGTCAATCCAATCATATGCACGTGTCCTTTAAAATGTGCGTATTTTCTGATGAAATATTAAGTAAATGTTTCCAGTAGATGACAGTAATTCACAGACAGCAAGCCTCTTTACACGAGCTTGCACTTTTAAATTATACAAAAAGACTCTTGACCAATAAATGAGGTGGAGAGGCCACCACTACAAATTAGTTACTTAGAATATAAAATAAATATAGTTTTTAGGTAGAGTATTCTTCTAACCTCTGACTCTCAACTGATCCAATGTAAGTGAGTGTGACTGTGTGCCTGAGTGTGCCCCACAACCAATTGGCTCAATTGAATATACAGCAAAGTTGCCAGGATAGCCTTTAGCCACTGCCACCATGAATTACAAAGACAGGTAGAGTAGAGTTGGCATTGCTATGAGTTAAGAGATCTGTAAGCTATATGTTTTTAACCCTGTAACACTAGAATTCCTGTAAGCCTACAAAAAAAAAAGATCCAAGCCCACCTTAAATCCCTTCGCACCTCTACCATCAGTATCTTTTGTTGTGTAAATGTGTTGATCAGTACAAGCAGCAAGCAGCCTGCTGTCCCATCCCCTGACTTGACAGAGCTCAACTCGGGCAAAAATTTTTCCTAGCTCAAGCCAAGGCTCCTTATCTGCGTGTGAGATCTGGAGTTGTATAGGGTAAATAATACACTATGGGGATGGGACAGCAGGCTGCTTGCTGCTTGTGCTGATCGATGCATTTACAAAACAAAAGACGCTGATGAAGAGGTGCGAAGGGATTTAAGGTTAGCCAGGATTACGAGTTTTGTTGCAGGCTTCAGGAATTCTATTGTTAAAATGTGTTTGCCAACTCTCATTAAACAGTATTACAGCAGTATTGGACTGCACAATATAGATTAACCAAGGAGATATCAGTGACCTTGAAATTACCATCAGGCACATACTTCCCAAGATGGTTTGTTTCCTTTATTCTCCAATCGCATGTTGTAATAAGCTTATTAATATTGTATGTTGTATGTTCTGCGGTGGGCTGGCGCCCTGCCCGGGGTTTGTTTCCTGCCTGCACCCTATGTTGGCTGGGATTGGCTCCAGCAGACCCCCGTGACCCTGTAGTTAGGATATAGCGGGTTGGATAATGGATGGATGGATGTTGTATGTTACATACTACGTTTACGTTTTAGATGCATTTTTCATATAATGCAATGTGTACTTGCTACAACAGCCAGGTCTGTCTGTCTATCTGTCTAAATAAAACACCTTGGCTCAGTGGACCAATTCTTTTGAAATTTGGGAAATTTATTCTTCAAGAAATTAAATGTAGCAGTTCAATTTTTTGTAATACAGCAAACTTATCTATCTTAAAACAGAAAACCATTTTGTGATACTTCAACAATGAATTAATTTACTGTTTCAGTTTTGCCTTGAGAACGGTTACATCAACATGTATACTTTATATATTTTTTCTCTTTTACTAATTTGACAACTTCTCCTGATGGTAGAACAGTTAAACACCTGCAGTTGCATGAGCTGAAGCAAATGTATCTCGCTGCGGGACACGGATTGGTGTGGGTCACATGTAGGTGGGGTTGGATGACCAAATATTACCATATAACAAGGGGTGTCCAAGTCCGATCCTGAAGGGCTACTGTGGGTGCAGGTTTTCCTTCTTGTCACTTTCTACATCAGTGACCAATTTCAGCTGTTAATTCACTCCTTTTCCCATCATATTAATAGCCATATTTTTTTAAGACTCAGTCTAAATAATTGATTCTTTTTTCCTTAATTGGCAGCCAAATAAAATGAGATGTGAAGTGAGCCAACAGATGATCAGTAAGTCAGGGCTAAAAACTCCTGTCAGTTTCACTCCAACCAATTTCTTAATTAGAAGTTGATTCTTGTTGTTAACTGAATCAGTGTGTTTAATTCCATGGCTTTTTGGAGCTCTCAGCAGACATTTCCAATATGAGTGATTTTCTTTTTTCTAAGAGCACTGACAAAATGTTTTGTGGACCTGAACAGATCAACATTACTGCTACCTTCACCTCTATGGCTCACAAAAATAGATGGAGCTCTAATGTTTTTTTTGTTGTTGAGTCCTTCTTGTGGATCTCTAGCCATGGTTTTTGTCTCCAAATTTTATCACTTGAATTGATAGACTGTAGACTGCCACAATCCTGAAATGGATCTAACATGATTAGATGTAGATTGGTGTTTATTATGAATTTGGCAGTACTGCTGCTTAATTAATTGTTTTTGTGTGTTGATTGCATCAACAGGATAGGTAAGTGGGGACTGCAACTATCTCATGGATCCAATCTCCTGCAATCAAGTGCATAACTCGAATACTGTCTTTGTGAAGTTTGTACATTCCCGCTCGATTGTTTCCTCTGGGTACCCTGGTTTCCTTCCACATCTTCAAAGAAGTGCTGGTTAGGTGAATTGGTGATTTCAAAATGACTTGTGTGCATGGAAGTGGGCCCTGCTTTGGACTGGCACCCTGTCATGAGCTAAACAGTGCCCAGTGTCGCTAAGCCTCCACATCCCTGAAATTGAATATATGGGTTTGAGGATGAGGTGATAAAATGTCTATGTTAATGCATTGATTTATGGCAATAGAACTGTAAGAGCTTTAAGCTTATTGTAATTTCACTTAGAGGGCAGGTTTCAAAAAAACAAGTTAACACGCCAGTGAAAATTTCATCTTTCTTAGGTGAATGTTTTATCAAGGCATTGCTGTGATAACAAGATGGTAATAGATTGCACCACTTTTGGATCAATACCAGAAATTAATTTGACCATGAGCACACGACTGATTGATGGCAGACTCTTGTGACAAGAGACATGTGTGGGTGGAGTGTTCCGAATGAAGTCTGTTACCACAGACCTAGAAAGTTGGTGATTCAATAAGAGTGAAGGTTCACAGCACTGCCCTCTCCCAGGTCTACTCCAAATCCCCTTCAAAGGTCACTTCTTGCAGAAGAACAGTGTTTTGTAATCATAGGCGGTTTCATTTCTGGAGTGGTGTACAAAAGGATAAAGAAGACATGCACATACACTACAAAATGGCATGTAATTAATTTAACTCCAGACCAAGTTATTATATTCCTCACACGCTCTATCCAGACTAATTTCCCCCTACTCAGGATTTTTTCATATTTTGGAGGGGAAAGGAGGGAGACACCTTCCCTCCACTGTTTCAAACTGAGAGGTCTTTTATTAATGATTTTTACTCACTCGTTTACAAAAAAGCAAGAATCCACTTATGCAATATTTATGTGTAATTATGCCATAAAAATACGTATGCATTATTATTATACAAATGCGGATATTCTTTCATGTTGCAGCTATGCGCACACACACACACACACCCACACACACACACACACACACACACACTGTGACGGGTAACCTTATAGGTGACATCGAGTGAGGACATTTGCCAGGTTTAGTGTCCTTTTTTTGAACCGCTGAGGGTCAGCAAAAAAAAAAGCTGCTTCTCAAAATCATTTTTCTGAAAAACAACAGAAAAATTAATTATGGGAAAGGCTTAGAGGATTTAACAGTGGGAATACAGAGATGTTCCTTCAATTAGTTTAATCTTTTATTTTTGTTCTTGTTTTATTCTTTACAATGGTAACAGTTGTTTTCTCTGTCCTTGCAGGTGTGCCACCGAAAACAGCAACCCTTTTTGTTTGTCTTGCTGGCATACTGGTCACTGCCTGACTATATACAGTAATTTCAACCTAGCACTAACATACAGTATTTTGGTGTCTTTTCAGTTTTGTTCCTCTCCAATTAAACAAAAAACACATGATCTAGTGTACAAACTGTTTTTTACAGCCAGCTGGACCATGCCAACCAACATCTTTTTTTTATATTGCCTGTCATGATCTGGTTTTTGTTAATTTTTTTTAGTTGTTATTTGGCCTCTAAAAATATTTGACATTGTTTTGGAGGTTTTCATGGTCAAGGAATGTAGTCTTTGCATTTATTTTTGGATCTGAAGTGTTTTCTTTATGTTAAAAACTAATTACTTTGCCCCACTGTGTCATTTTCTTTTATTATAGATGCCAACATTGTGTGTTTTTTGTTGTCTCTGTTGCTAGGCAGTTGCTAGACAAAGCCAACAGGAAGTGAGACGTAGGTTTGAAGGTCAGCATTAGACTTCCTTAGTTGTCCAAGTTTATGGATACAACCTAAAAAAGCCTATGATTATTTTTATCTTATTTTGTATTCTGGTTCAAATCATTTTTTGTATATTTGCCCACAATCTTTGACTTAACGTTTTGGCTCAGTTTATATGTAAATTCTTGGTTTTGACTCCCTTTTTTAACACTAGAATTACCAGAGTCTATGAAAAAACTCGTAGATCCGGCCCACCTTAAAACTGTTCTCACCTCTCTTTTGTCTTCTAAATGTGCCAATTAAGACGAGCAGCAAGCAGCCGGCTATTCCATCCCCCACCGTCGCAGAACGTTCACTAAGTTTTCCCAGCTCATGCCTTGTTTGATTATCTGGGAGTGACTGAACTGCTGGAGTTTTAGAGTGGAAATAATAGATCGTTATTTGGAACACATGCATTTCATGTGTGTTCCGTTTCTACAGTAATCTGAGTAAACACATTGTTAAAAGAGAAACTTTTTCATATTTTAGTAATAAATGTTACAAAATGTAGGCATAAGCTATAGAATGTGTGAAGCCTGACGTCCGAACATCAAATAAACATTTTCACAAAAGGTTCAAGAATGATACAACACCTTCTGTGGTGTAACGCTAAGATAAGTTGTCTCAGAGCACAGCAGCCCTGCTGTACTCTTAGAGACGTGAGTTCGATTCCCCGCTGGGGAGGAAGTGTTTTTATTTTGTTTGTAACCTCAAACGGACATAAAACTTACAAATTGGTATGCACTGTAAATCGTTAAGTTTAAAATGTCGATCGCGGTTATTTCTGTTGATTAATTCATGCTTTTTTACTTAGAGTCCGAACAGGAGCTTATTCAGCTTATTCAGCTTCTGATCTGACTCTAACAGCGCCACAGTATAAATTCACACCCAATCTGATGCTGTTCGTTTTCAAATAATATTGCATTACTTCGATGATGTTTTCTGATTGGTACTATTTATGTCATAAACTGATTTCTTCAAAACGTCACATATATTTGTCTCTTTCTTTTTTTAAAATGTGCATTGATCACCGCCAGCATGTTGTAGCACACAGCAACTGGCCACCTGCATGTTCTTGCATGCACTGAATAAGACAGCGCTATATGCAATCATCAGATTCAAATGTTAACAGTTCACACACACGCAAGGATCATCTTTCATACATTTACGACGTGTGTACCTGTTACTATGTACACACTTCTCTCTATGCTGTGGTTTCTATTACACACCTGAAAGAAAGACAATATATGTGAAAACATCATCGCACTAATGCAATATTATTTGAAAACGAACAGCGTCAGATCGGGTGTGAATTTATACTGGAACTGGAAATTCTCTGATGTGGAATCAGTTCTGTATGGTTGTGGGCGTGGGTGTGAGTGGTGGACATAACTGGGAATTACTGTCAATGTGCGTGGTGTTTTGAGATAATGAATAGAGCTGCAAATTACAGGTGCTTGTTCAGTGTAATAAGAACCATAGCACAGAGAGGTGTGTACACTGCAACAAGTACACATGTCGTAAATGTAGGAAGGGAGCTCCTTGGGTGAGTTATAGAGCGTCTTTATGTGAAAACAGCAGTGTAGTAGTGAGAAAAGCGCTATAGAAATGCAAAGAATTGTTATTATTAACAGCCAATAGTGTGTTGTCTGACTGAGCCAGCACTGCACAAAGGGCTAATAGGCACAGCGAGTTCAGAAGCCATCTTGGCCTTTTTTTCTTTTTTCCATTCTGTTGTGTTATGTAACATATGCAACATCATTACAGATGAGGTTCTGTTCAGTTTGTGAAACAGAAGCACTTGCATTCCTTATTTCTGCATCTCTTGATTCCATTTCTCTCTCCATATTCCTGCTGCTTACTACCATCAATTGGGTGTCTCTAATAGGAAAATAATGAGTTTCTGATTTCATTTTCTTATTTACAGAAGGAAAACCTCAAATGAAGCCTGAGTGTGTTTACCCATTAAACATTTGCTAATATGTATGATGCTTTTATATTTTAAGAAAATTCTATTAATCACTTTCATATTGTAATATAAAGAAACTAAAAAAGGGCTAATTTAGAAGTTTCAAACAATATAGCATTTAGCATAATCAAACAATTTAACATAATTAGACAATACAACATCATTTTAGAAAGACATTAAAATATTATATACACTTTAAATAAGTGTTTAAACAAAATAACATAATCAGGATCAAATTCAACATAATTGAAAACCAGTTAAAAATACAGCAAAAAATGTAATGCAACATAAAACAAGTTATAAAAGTTTGATGTTACATATTGAATAGAATCTTTGTATTTTGGAGGATAACTTTCTTTTCCAGTAAAGGTTTTTTTTCTAGATACACCTGTTTTTCCTCTCACTTTTCAAAGACACGTGTACTGGTTAATTGAAAAGGGTTAACTGAAGTGGGTGTTTCTGTAAGTGGGTCCTGCTCTTTGTCAGGTTTCCACTAGACTCTGCCAGGATAAAACTCCTCTACCCATGACTCCAAAATGGATTAAAATTATTTAAAAATGTTGCCTAATAATTCACACTTTTTTAATTTTTGTGACTCCTAGTCAAAGGTGCAAGAAAATGTTTACGTTTTTAGCACTAATTATGCTCTCAAGTGTTAGTTTGTTAAACCTGACGCAGAGAGGCTCAGACACTGGTATAAAATGAATGAGTTTTTATTGTGGGAAACGCTTCCTCTGTAAGTGTTTCCCACTACAGCCACAAGTTCAAACACTGTAGCACAATATATATATAGTGACTAGGTGAACAGATCAAGGGACACCAAAAGAATAACTGGGGCACCAGCTGCATTACCCCATTTAATCAGCACACACACAATGACAAAAGAAAAGTGCTCTTAGCACAAAATAAGGTTGCCTTTCTTCAGCCTATCAAATTCTCCAAAATGAGGTCTGTCAGTGAGAGCTCTGTGCACGATGAGGGTCAAGCTCAGATTTAATGCCATCTTCCAGGGACCGCCCGTTTTTAAGGCATCCTATGTGGAAGGGGTGGAGCCAATTCTGGGCGATGTTGTGAGGCTAGGCATACTCCTTCAGTGTTTCCTCAGAACTGTGGGAGAAAGAAAAGATATAGTTACCACTAGTGCTTCCACTCATCTTGGAGTGGTATTGCTTACCTCATCAGAGCCAGGAAGGTGGTCCCCAGGCACACATGTATAGCTAATATATATTATGAGATTTTTGAGCTCTTTTGACATGTCTGTTAATAGTTGCTTGTCAGTTGCCAAGGCAATCATGGGTTTGGAACACCACTGAGGCAACTACAAGTTCACAGCCTCCCTGCGTAACATTATAACCCGGCCACTGACCTGGCC
The DNA here is from genome assembly GCF_900747795.2 of Erpetoichthys calabaricus. Taxonomy (NCBI): domain Eukaryota; kingdom Metazoa; phylum Chordata; class Cladistia; order Polypteriformes; family Polypteridae; genus Erpetoichthys; species Erpetoichthys calabaricus. The sequence continues at coordinate 220,872,035 of NC_041395.2, forward strand.
CTGCTCGTTTGCTGTGGCTGTGTATATTGAAGTGGTAGATCCCATTTGAATAAATACCCTGACTGGTTTTCTTGAAGCCTTTGAACTCAGCATCTTCTCTCGGGTGACTCACACATCACAATATATAGTACACTTGCATGTCTAATATATATATATATATATATATAAATATATATATATATATATACTAGGGGGCTTTGCTCACCAACCCCTACTCCCGTTTGCGCTATGCGCCATTGTGAAAACGGGGGCTGGACACACCCCAAGGAGATGCGGCCGCTCCTATGAAACCCCTCTTAAATGGTGATACAATGGGAAATAAATAGTTTTTTTTTAACCTCCTTTTTTGCTCAATCAGCTGCTGGCTTGCTGCTGCTGCCGTGTTGCGTGATCTGTATTTCATGCGACACTTCAAACGTTTAAAAGCCTGTACAGCAGCTGTCCTTTTGTTTCACTGCCTTTCTCTTTTCGCAGTTCGGTTATTTCAACGAGTAATAATTTCCGTTTGTGTGTGGTAATGCGATCTTTACTATCCTTTTTTTGAGACTTTTGAATTTTCCTACTTCCATTCTTTCTAACCTGCTCTGCATGTGTATCATGCCAGCATTTTTGAGTTCTTTACGCTGTTCTACTTTGTCATCTACTCTTTGTCTTTTTCTGTCTCCGGGCGTGGTTAAATCTCTTGGCACAAAGTCTAGTCTTGTGGAACATGAAAGAATCTTTCTGAGAAGGTAATGTCTCATCTCTCTGAACAGGTCTCATCTCATCCCAAGTTTTTTTTATATAATATATATATATATATATATATATATATACGCATATTATTCAGAGGGTAAATAGATATATAGATATTGCACATCACGCCACTAATAAATTGTAATTCAACAATGTAATTCATGTTTAATATTTCTTTGTCTTGCAATGATTTTGTCTCATTACTTTTTTCCAACCTCTTTAATAGTTACCTCTGCCGAAGCAGGTAAATTTAACACCTTCTTTCTCAGTATGAAATACAGGCAGTGGTTCTGAATATCTGCTAAGAAGCAAGTCAGAGGTGTGTGACCAAGAAAATGGAGAGTAAAGTAGCAATCACAAACACAGTTGGTACAGGCAAGGATTCAAAATACTGAGAGAGAGAAGATTAAATAACAAATATGCAAAGCAGAAAAACAAAGCCAAAGAAATGCTGCAAGAGCTTTAACACTAAAATTTTCTTGGAACATCTTTTAGCTGCTTCTACACTATAAAGAATGAAGAAATGAAATAAAGTTTTAAAGGACTGAACACATGAAGATGCTATATGTACAGAGCCAGTGATCACATCACACGGCCGTCAAGGGGCATCATATCTATAAGCAACATGGAAGGCACTAGTCAAATCAAACACAAAATTGCTGGCACCCATAAAAAAAAAAAACTATGCAAAATGCCAATGAAATTATGCCTCTGTCATAATGATATATTTTGCCCAACAATAGGTTGAGTACAGAAATCCATTCAAGTAGTCCTATAACACTAGGTTTGAGTATTAAAATGTTACAAATCTGAATTTGCACTTTTAGCCTATGGGGTGATCCCATGGTATGCTTCTTTTGGTCCTTTGGTCTTTGTGTTTTCAACAAACCACACTGTTGTGCATTGACTCCTGGGAAAAGAAACATCTATTTTCACTTTCTGTAGAAAAAACATACAAGAATGTGTTCTGTTCGTGGAGTTCATCTCTGCATAGTGAGCAAAAGTGTGCCGATGCCGGATGCTGTACATATGCTACGAGAAAAGACGTGAAAACACTTTCTGGCTTGTTGTTTTGGGGGAGTTTAGCATTCTGCATTGAAAATGAATGTGATAGCAACAGTACTGAAATGCAAGTTATGCTCTTATCTTATCTTACTGAAAAACATATGCTGTGCCTCCAGTGTATAATTTAATCCACTCAGGTAAGGCTTTCACATGGTGCTCTGCAGGTATACCCTTGCCTTTCACATGGCATCCTATAGGTGAACCCTTCTGTTCTGATATAACTGCTTCTTTCTGAGCCTGTTCAGGCATGATGTGGGTGTAAGATTCAGTGTGGGCTAACAACAAAGCATATGCACAATAATTACAATGTATTACTAAAGACTGTAAGAACAGTTTGTTAGCACTGAAGCCATAAAATTTTACACTCAAATCCCAGCCATCGCAGGGTCTGTTATAATTTCTGCCATATGAATAAGTGTAGACATGCACTGTATGTTAAACTTATTAGCTAGTGATTGTGGGTATTATGTGGTATGTGTGTGTTATGTGAGTGTGCAATGGACCTGTGCCCCAGCATTGGTTCCTGCCTTATACTCAGTCTTATAAATATATGCACTGGAACGGGACAAGAATGTAGATGGATGTATTGATTAAATGGCATTATTCAGTTTTACTATTCATTATTCACAATTTTCCAATCAATCAATCAAATGTATTAATTTTAAATTAGTATTCAACTTGCAACACTCTTAATTCTAAAAATTTTAAAATCTTCATTTGTTAAAAAAAGCCATGTGTCCACAAAAGAAAAATCATTTGCTGTAGAATAATAAAAGGTAATACAAAGATTTTTTCAAAACCATACGTCAGTTATTAGTGAGTTATAATTCCAACCTTTAACTCATTGTCCTGAGTAAGTCATGTAGCCTACATGGTATCAAGCTGTGAGAAATGTATGTAGAAAAATCATAATGTATTTGGCCTTGTAAGCCAAAAATAAAACCATAATCATATTGTGGTGTGCATTTACATGTATATACTAATTGGAAAACCCGACAGTTGCCTGCATTCTCTTGTTTAAGCTCTTTCATTTTCAATACTATAGGTCCCCTTTGGAAAGTTTATTGTCTAAGAAAAAAGTCAACATTAATCAGCTTTTTGGGATGCATATTTAACCTGATTGAATGAAATACTATTATTCTCTGCAATGCTTTTTTGCTAATGTGCACCAAGGGTTCGATTTCAAATTTTAATTTTTTGTTTTCCTATCCCCACATATCTTAGGTTATATTTATCTGTTGAATATGCAGGATGAAATGTTTTACTTCAATGAAGAAGAATCCCTCCACCAATTTGCTGAATCTGCCCATTCCATTCCAAAAGCCTACCTTGGTGGTATTTGATGTCAGACAAGAGTGCCAATCCATAACTCACACCTCTCATTCTTACAGCTCCAATCTGAGGTCACAAATTACCTTAACTTGGCCTGACACAACCTTCTCAAATCCTTTTAATCCAAGTTAGGGTCATGGGGAGGTTGGTGCCTATTCTGGCAGCACATGGCTATCATAAACTGTGCTCCGGGCGCCTGTCCGTCACAGCTCAAACTAACCTGCTATGCTATTATTAATGGCACTGGAGGATCTGCTTTTTGAATTCCCTTTGATGATAAAGAAAGGACCTGACTTTGTTTTAATGAGGTTACTGGAAGTGAGGCAAGCCAGATTCTTTCGACATTTTCTGACAGTCTATTTCCTGATGCTCCCCTTGAGCATATGTACTCTTTGTTTGTCTCTTCATGCCACAAGCTGGCACCTGTGCCATGAGTCACCAAGTACCAGTCTCCTTCTTCAGCAACCCACATTTCTTAAGCATGAAAGGGATAACAAACCAGCTAATAATGCCAGCAGTGCCTTAATGGAGAAAAAGCGATCAGTTTCTGTTTATTTATATTTGCCTTCAACTAAAGTTACAGACGAGAGATGCAGGAGAGAGATAAGTTTGCATCCACTGCATTCTCTATCACTATCACTGTGATAAATGAAGCCAGCGGTTTATTTCCTAGCTCTACGGGTGCAAAGTTTGAAAAAGCATTTCCCCAGTGTAAATTTCTCTCCTCTTATCTGCTTTTCCAATTAAGCCGCTATGTGTCGTCAGTGAATGGAATGCTAGATGCAGAAGCGGCCGCGCGGGACCCCAGGCTCCTCTGAAAGTGCAGGATCCAGCTCCAGACCGCTATGGCCCTTGTTTATTTTCCTGCCTGTGTCTCCAGCTAACAATCCACTTGAAGACTTAGCTTCTAATTTATAAGGCTGTTAGGAGGTGCTCCTCTTCCTGTAGGATCCTAAATCAAGGAAGTCTGCGTGGAATGACAGGGCTTTTAGCCACTTCGATTGTAACAACTTCCAGATTTAAATCATCCCTAGACTGATACATTCGATCCAGCTTTTAAATAAAGTACTAAAAGAAATGCATATTGAGACACGACGGGCGGAGACGCCATGGCAAAACATGCTCAGGAAATTAGAATGCGTCAGGATTCTGCTTTGGTCAAGTCATCAACTGCAACGCTTGCATTCATTTTAAAGACTTTTTTTCTCTCTGGAAGAGCAATTATTCTCTCCAGCTGAAGTTTCACTGCGGCAGCAACACTGAGGTCAATTAGAAATGATGGACCTTTGTGTTATAAATTGTCTGCCTGATCTGGCCTGGACTCACGACTCCTGACACTTGTCTTATTTTGTGTGGTGTCTATTAAGAATGAACGATGGAATTACTTTGTCGTATTTATTTCTTGATGTCTAACATCCTTTACCTTGGAATTTCTCGGTGCATTCTTTTCATTGCTGCATAGCAGATGCTGAATATTTCATTAAACATTTAACAATTGCTTCTCACACTGATTTCTATTTAACCTATAAATAGATAGATATCTATCTATCTATCTATCTATCTATCTATCTATCTATCTATCTATCTATCTATCTATCTATCTATCTATCTATCTAGTCCAGGGTTCATTCAGGCAGCACAGGACAAAGAGTAGACACCAACCCTGGATAAAATAGGTTTAGTTACTAGACAGATGGATGGATAGAGGGATGGATGAGGGGTAGGAGATTTAAAGATGGATGAGTGGATGGATAATGTCAAACACTTTATAAATTCTCTCTCTTTCCATTTGATATGAAGTCCAATGTTGTATTAGGGGTTGTAGTTATAACAGGATGAGATATTCAAACACAACTTCTCTAACGTTAGGAGCAGCCAATGCCACAGGGAATTTTATGAAGTCTTAGCCTCTCCAACATGTCCTACAGTAGGACTCCCATCACATTCCCAATGGAAAAGCCAGATGAGTATCATCAGAAGATGTAAAAATCATCGTAACTGGGTACAATTTCTATTTTAGCTGTATACTTTACATTTGACCCTCACTGCTCATTAGAACCATGAGTGTACTGATATTTGCATGGGCATACTTGTTGTATGTGTATATGTATGTGGATATATGAAGTTGTTTTGGAGAAAGAAAGGAGGTTCTGCTACTCAGAAGACATGTTAAATGCAGATGGAGGTGTGGGAACAGCAGAAATTGTGGGAGCTGTCCCTTTTCTGATAACTGAAGGACCTTCTCTGACATTGAACGTTGTGTAAGAAATAATAGGTTCTATTGGAGCTAAGGCATGCACAATGAATGCAGAACATGAAGCAATGTTGCAAAGCACAAAGATGAGAATGATCACACGGATATGTAAAGAATCACAGAGTAAGAGGAAGGTAAATGCTGAGGAAAGACCTACTAGGGTGGTTTGGGCATATGAAGCTCAAAACAGAGGATTGATTGAAAAGGTGCACAAAGATGTTATGGAGGGGATGAGACTCTGAAGGACATTAAAGAAGACACTGTAAGAGGTGTTGTCAGATAATATGAAGAAAAAGGGACTCACTCCAAGTGCTAAAAGAAGTTGGTGGGTGATGGAAAACGTAATGGAAATCAAAATGATTGTTAAAACAGTAACGATGAGAGTAATGTATATCCTGTATATGTAACACCTGTATATCCTGTCTGCAGCCCTTCTGTTTTATTATAGTTTTGTTATTGCTTTATTTTGAGTTTAGTTGTCATCGATGAGTAAGGCCACAACATATTGTATTGCCCAAGTGATATCTGCTGAACTGGATGTTACACTTCCAGGCCAGAGGTCGGGAAAAAATTCAGGTGAAGTCAACACAGTGCTTTATTAATACTAAGTTTTTCCTGCTGATTTCTCAGATTGGCAACCAAAATAAAATATAACCAAAAAACACCAAAATGAAAAGCAAAGTATTTTAAGTGAAAAGGTAAACATAAACACACAAATGATTCAAAATGAACTTTATCAGACAATAAATTAATGATAACCATAAAAAAACACACAGAGTCCAGGTTGAAAACAATCACTCATAGATATGAAACAATGGTAGTTGCCAGTGTAAAATCATTGTAGAGTATTTAATGAAAAAATGTCCAATCTCAGGGCGTTGTCAAAAATTTAATATTGGATATTTACAGACATACATTGAATTTCAAAATGGATGTGAAACATGGCCTTTATGAATAACTTACAATCAGTTGGAATTGAAATTAGTGATACTCTTGGCAGGATAGTATTGACAGTGGCTGTCAAAAACCTTGGAGCTGAAGTTGAATACAATGAAAAGAAGAAATCCTGATCACTGCTGTTGGGATTTTATAGAAATTTTGTGGAAGTACCTTAATGAAACATGAAGTTCTACCTCAAAAATCAGAACTATCAATTACGATCTTCTACCACTTATCTCAACACGATGGAACTTTTTGCATTTTCATAAGTATCAGAGGACAAGGCTTTCATTTGAAGTTTCAACAAACAGACCACAAAAAATAAATAAATTACATTAATCATGTAGCATTACATATATCAAAACATGGAATACGAATGCAAAGAATATAAAAAACTGAGGGTTAGTCAATGAGCCATGGAGAGTTGCATGCTTGGAATTACTCGCAGAGACAGAAAGAAATAAATAGACTGGATCTAATACCAAAATAGAAGATGTCACTGCCATTATTAAAAAAGAAAGTGAGATTGGACAGGCCATGTAGCCAGAAGAACACACAGTAAAGTTTCTAGAGATTAGAAGAGAGCTAGGAGGTGGCCAAACTGAAGGTGGATGGATGAGATAAGGAGTTTTGCTGGAACAACCTAGATGCAGAAGACCAAAAATTGTTCCCCAGAAGAGGTCTTTGTCAGCAGTGGACAGGTGATGGTTTGAAATTATGATGATGAAGGAGAAAGGAGACAACCAGTACGATTAGTAAACCTCAAGTAAAAGAGTGAGGAAGAGACTGCATTTCACAGTCTATTACGCTAACCCAAATACAAACAAAAACAAACACCACAGACAAACAAAATTAAGATTTCTCAACATTGATATTGTGGCCTGCAGGGGGCACACCAGCTCCCCAAACCTGAAAGAGACAGACACAGGACACAAATGCAACTGCATGTTTTTTATTCATTGTGGGAAACGCTTCCCAAACTGTTTCCCACCTAAAAAGCATAGTCAAATAAAGGTCACACAACACTTTCTTTTTCTCTGTGTCTTCCTTCTCTCTGTTTCTTCTGCTTCCACTCCTCCCTGCAAGCATTGTCCACTCCCTGGTGACTCTGGCTCCCAGAGCAGTGGCAGTGGGATCCTTACACCCTGGAGTACTTCTGATGGCCCATTAAAGTAGCACTTCTGGATAAGGTGGAAGCCCAACAAAGTAGGACTCCACAGTCCCTGCAGTACCCCTTGGCAGAACTCAAAAGGGCTGTGCCAAAATCCAACTCCCATGGTACCCTGTGAGAATCTGAAGCAGGCAAAAAATGGGCCGTGAACTAGAGTATGAACTGAGAGATGCCAAGTCTGCTTAGACAGATGTGTACCCTCAAAGATTTCACAGCAATGTTCAGCAGTGAGTCAAATGTCTGGCAGTGGTCCCTAAATAGCCTTCTTTGTCAAATTTCCCGTTGGTTCATCTTTAGTGTGAATATGTGTTTTCCTTTACATGATCATCTGCAGAAGGAGTCTGTCCCAGAAGCTCTGGATACAAGACTGGAGATGACCCTGAACAAGACACCATTCCGCCACTGAGCACACAAGGCCAGTTCAAATTCAGATGTTTACCTAACATGCGTGTCTTTATATTGAGGGGGGAAACAGGCACAGAAAATGAAAACACCGTGTAGGCCTGGGGATTGAATCCAGATCACCAGAGTTGGAAGACAGCAGCACTAACCACTGTGCTGTCCTTCTCAAATTGTTCAAAAATATAAATTTAAATGGGAAGTCAATCCTCTTAGTCAATTGCTGATAAGATTATGCATCCTATATAATGATTAGTAACCTTCTTGATTTACAACAGAAAAGCTGAGTTATTGGCAGGATTTGGAGGATTACTGAGGATGATGAATATGGCTTCATATAAATGCATTAGTGCTATTTGTCTATGTGCTTTGCACTTCTAATATCAATGTGACTCCATAAATATGTAATATTATATAAAAATGAATTTGATTGTTTAGTACAGATGAGTCAAAGCATTTTAAGTGCAGGGTCATGGCCAACATACCCACTAGGTGTACTAATAAGGCTCAAAGTTCGTGGACTCACCTTGTGAAAACCTACTGATCAGACAGGAGCTTTTGAAATCTGCCTTCTTCTCACTGTGACAAGGTCCTGGTAAAATGGTTGCTTTTTAAGTTCACTGTTTGGCCACAGCACATCAAATTCTCTGACTGCTTTGCACCTGATACCAAAGTGCAATTTCTACCCACTTGAACAACTACAATTCCTGATGAGCTTAGCCCTCGCACACCCTGGCACATCTACATGACTATTCATGGTGTGCCATTCAGATGAAAGAAAATTTGGCTACTAAGCTGGCCAATTCCCTTTTGCTTTGGACCTTTAATGGGAATCCCAGGAAGAAATACACTCTGAAGTACAGCTTCTTTATGCTTCATTAGCAGGTGTTCTCTCTTCAATGCAGCCTGGAGAATCTTTTATTTTTGAGCATTTGCCTAGATTTTTCTTATTTGCTATTAACCAAGCAGGTGTCTAGATAGCATTACGGAGGTATCTATAACAGTGTGTTATCACTTTAAAAGAGCATTGGCTAGTTTTATTATGCCTAAGGCTTTTGAGTTAGCACATAAATGGGAAATGATATTGAAGGAGTTGTTACTCCTTGTAGAGGCCATCTTTTCACTGTTATGATTTTCTGACTATTTGTTTTGTAAAGTTTTTCTTGGCATCCATCTCTCAAGATAGATTTATCAAAGAAAGATAGATAACTGGAGTAAAAGTATCAATAGGTGGGGCAAAATACAAATAAAAGTCCCACTGCCAACTTCTTCTTTCCTAAACATATTTTGCTATGGGTGGCAAGGCTTCACCTCCAAAGTCGCCCACATGCAATTTCCCTTCTCCCATCCCTTTGCCTTTTATTCTGTTTCCATACCCTGTTTATTCTGTCTTATTCCAGTGGACCTTTGTCAGACCTGCCTCTATTCTTCATGCTCACTGGTGCCATAGCAGACAGCTGTCTTTAACCTCCACACTTCAGTCAAGCACATTCCTTGCTAACAGTATCTTTAGAGATGGTTGCTCACTCCGTGTGATCTTCATACTGCAGCCTTCATGACAAAGAGACTGAGCCACACTGAAAGTGTGATACCTAAAGGACATGTACATCAGTACAAGTAGGAACAAATGTAAAACCATGGTAGACTGATATAAAGAATCTGAATACATATACAGTATATTATACATATGAACATTAAATCCTTGAATCCAGAAAGAGTGGTTACAAATTTTAAATAATAGTTAGGAAGCCAACAATTGTTATAAATGCAGATCACAATATGATGAAAGGAAGTGCAGGCCCCAAAATACACAAAAAAGGCCAGACTAGTACCATACCATATCATATTCCAAGGCTGCTTAATACTGGGTCATGGGGGGCTGGAGCCTATCGCAGCAATCACAGGGTACTTGACAGAAGTCAGGAACAATCCCCCAAACAGGGCACCAGTCCATCACAGTAGATGCCCATTGTAGTTTTCTCCAAAATAGGCCTCACCCAAAGCAGCCTGACCTCTCAAGCTCAACAGACAGTCTTAAAGGCAGATCACAATATAATGAAAGGAAATGCAGGCCCCTAAATACCCAAAAAAGGCCAGACTAGTACCATACCATATCATATTCCAAGGCTGCTTAATACTGGGTCATGGGGGGCTGGAGCCTATCTCAGCAATCACAGGGTACTTGACAGAAGTCAGGAACAATCCCCCAAACAGGGCACCAGTCCATCACAGTAGATGCCCATTGTAGTTTTCTCCAAAATAGGCCTCACCCAAAGCAGCCTGACCTCCCAAGCTCAACAGACAGTCTTAAAGGCCTACTCAGGCTCAAAAATGGGCACTGATCTTAAAAGTTCAAAAAATACTTTACATTTTCAGCAATGAATAATAAGGCAGAGGAAATACCATAAAAACACTGGCTTGTAAAGTAAAGCCTTACAAATTACTGTTATACATATAGAATGTACGTATATAAACAAAAAAAAAATCCAAAAATTCCAAAGTGAAGGAAAATAAGGAAAAAATAAGGTTAAAAGAGTTTACTTAAAAAAGCAATCCAAACCTAACAAGTCCAAATTGTAACCCAAATCAATGTCTCCAGAACAGAAGCAAAAATTCATAAACCCAAAAAAAATACAACTAATACAACAAACTGCACTGTACAACTTCACAATGAATCCCTGTTAGGACCACCTCCTTCACCTGTAAGTTTAATGGCGTTGGGCAGTTCCAGAATCAGGGTGGACCCAGCGCTTGGAGCTCCACCCACATGACACAAGATACATAAGAAAACAAATTGGATACCCAATACATGAGTAATAAATAATAAACATGTTAACAAAATTTACATAAAAAACAAAAAATATGAAAAATAAGGATTCATATAATAATATATAATCATTTTCAAGGAAAGTGATTTAAAAAGGCAAAGGTTTCCAAAAATAAAGATCACAAAGCAAAAATGCAAGCATGCAGAAATGAACTTAACACTAGACAGCCTCACTAAGTCTTCTGGAAAGCCTCCATGTCAGGCTCCTCCTTTTATTTTCTTGCCTCTTCATTCGATGGAATGTGGGACAAGTAACATTTCCAACCAAATGAAAAAGAGAAACTCCACAAGACAGGAGGTGTCCAGTATCCATAGTGAAAACTTCTAGGCAGTGCCCTGAATGCTATGATTTCATGTGTTGGACATTCCTGTGCCATTTATGGAATTTCTGCATGTTTATTTCTTTATTTTTTTTCATTGTATGGCTATTCTATTGTGCTGTTTTGTTTGGTTTGCTTGTTGCAGTTTGTGTTCTTCTCAGCATGGACATGGCTATATTGTATATGCTGATATGCCTTTTGCAGGTCAGCTTATGTCATCACTATCCACCTATTTAAGATGGTGGTGTCCAGCAGTCTGTTATTTGAATAATGGATCAAAGACAAATTAACAAACAACTGTAATATTCATGAATATATATATTCATGAGTCCTTGTCTTGCACTCAAAAACACGAGGTTAAGTCTCAGTACTTTAGCAAAACCAGTTTTATTCAACTTGAAACAGGAACAGCATGGTTATTTATTGTAGCGGGATCTACCATTCTCCAATACACAGACACAACAATCAGGCGGGGTCATGACAAGGTAAATGGGCAAGTAATACTGTTCCCTGTATTTACAATATTCCTTGCATCACCCATCGACAGCAGGTGCTTATAGCAGTAACGCAATCTTTTAAGATTTGTTTTCGTGGCGAGCTGCTATAGCACTGCGAACCTGCGGTTGCCCAGGCGACTGATATGTTGTCTTTCACAGATCGTGCTTTGGGACACTTTTCTTTGGCATGTCGTTCTGTTGGGGGAGCCCCAAAAGAGTTTAGAAACCTTACATACATACATACATACATGCATACATATATACAACTATACTGTATATATTATCACACATGTGTGCATGGGAGACAATTTGAAGGCTCGAATATATGTGTTTCTCGGCTGAACCAGGAGTTGCTGCTGTCCTCTGATGCTTCTATAATACTTTTGTCCTCACTAATGGTAGGTAGTTTCTAATTCAACACTCAGGTTGTTCAGTTGATTTACACCAGTTCTGACTTTGACTTACGACTTTTTTTGCTGTTGGTGCTAATTGCTCAATCTTGTTTTTTTCTATGTTTTTTTTAATCCTTGCTATTCCTTTTGCTCTCCGTTCATCTCCTGGCTATTACTTGCTTGCAATAACAACAACAAATCTTACTGCGAGTTAGAGCAAATATCCAAGGTAGTGTTAAGACTTATTTTAGTTTTGATGACCGGCAATGATGATCGTTTCATTTGGACTTTAGCTACCTCTTTGACTATGAGTCTCTTAGTTCTCTTCAGCGCCTTACATCTCCCGATTTTTTAATCATTCAAAATAAAATAAAGAATGAGCATATACTTCTTCCTAGGTAATCATTACACTGTGCCTTTTTTGGGGTCATTAATGCAGGTTGTCTATGTCATCCCGCTACACCCCACATGAACAATACCCCAGAGCTCTCAGCAGCCTTGATACACCTGCAAAAAGTGTGAGTAGTGAGACCTCCTTTCCATTTCTCCATGACCTCGCTTTCTCAATTCATTGTACTGCTTTGCACTTCTAATATCAAAGTACTGCTGTTTCATCTATACCTTCTTTCTCTTTTTCCGATGCCCTTGTAATTCTGAGACACAATGGCTGGTGTATGCTGCTGTCTACTCACACTGCTATACACCTTACACTTCTCCAGTCCTATGCCAGTCCAGTGCCCCTTGTGGAATGCTAGGAGATTTCTGCAAAGCTTTGTAAAAGAATAATTAGGGTACTTGCATAAAAATATTGGGTGCCTTTGTAACTGTAAGTGCTATCTTTAGAACCTGTAGAGAATCATGGGGTATGAAATAAAACATTTCTGAAGATGACAAATGCTGTACAAGGTTTGCTTTCATGGTTTGTGAACTGCCTTACTCTAAATGTCTTAATCATCCCTAAATTGTATGATCAGTGTTGTCTGTCTATCCTTCATGCACCTCTTGCCCTTTCCACTTAGCGGCAGAAAGAATCCCCCGGGAGTTCCATGTTTCTCCTTTGTTCACATGTCCGATGGCGTGTCAATTTAAGATGTGTCTTAATTTTCTAGATGCATTTCAAAATCATCTTTCCCATTCCATACTCTGATACTTTAAAATGCATTACACTCTCCTTCATATTTATAGATGAAGTGAGACCCTTTCCCCTCCCACTCCTCCCTCGCTCTATAGTTTGGCTGCTTTTCATTGTTGTGTTCTTCCCCTTTGCCTAATGTTAGTTGCTCCTTATTCATTCCTCGTTCTAACATAAAACTGAAACACTTAAGATTATAACCTGTCAGCCAGGATTGTTTACTATTATTCATTTTAGTCTTTCCATTAAAATGTTATTGCATGACGAGTTTAATAATGGTCTGCGTGACCTGAGTTTCAAGCACGCTCTGCTGTCCCTCCTGTACCCTTCACACACACTCCTGATTGTCTTGCTTTCCCCAGTGGGACTCTCTCCTCTCTTACTCACCAAGCAGCACACCTCACAGTTGGCGTTCTCATTAATATCTTCTCCTTCAGTCCAGCCATTCTGATGGTAAGCTGGCTTTTTTTGTAGTCCTTTAGTCCCGAATTTCTGTGAGGCCAATAAATGTATTCTGATATGCTCACCCACCCCTCTATGACCCACACATTCACTTTTGTTATTCTCACTTAACAGGCCTGAATGAAGTTTAGTAAACTGACTTTTGGCTAATTATTTCTTTCCATACCTCCACCCAAATGTTTTCATTATCCACTTTCACCAGTTCAAGGTAAGTAGGTAGCTGGAGTCCAGTCCTGGTAATGGAGGCCTGTTATGAGACCTGATGTTTATAGTCACATTTCACTACTAGAGAGTAGGCTGCAGTGATTTTAACATAGGCTGCCTACAGCTGTTAACCGTCCATCTATTTATTTATTTTCTCATTCACTATTAGAAGGTGTAGTGGTCTGCTTCAGTAGCAGGCATGAGGAGGAACCAGTCCACCACAAAGCAGACACACATTCATTGACCCAGTTTAGAATTCATTTAGCATTCTCATCTTCATGATTTATGAAGAAACCCAAGTGCCTGAATTAAACCCACATAGACATAGGTGGAACATAGAAACCCCATGCAGAAACTGACCAGGTCAGAAGTTGAACCCATGTTCCTGGAGGTCTTAGAAAACATTACTAATGCTTCAGCATGGTACCTACTTTGAAACAAGCAATCACTGATCTGTATACCGTATATACTTGTGTAATAATTTCCGGTATTTTATAATGTTGCTTGTATAAGTCAAATACGGAAAACTCACGCAATTGGTCCAAGAGATTATTATATGCTAACGCTCACCTGAGACATTAACCACCAAGGACACTGCCTTTTTTTTCTATTTACTGCGCTTATATGCTTAAACATTTCTGAGCATTAGCTGTGCAGCCCCGTTGTTTATCAGATGGTTTCTACTAATTGGAACTGGCTTGATAGCTTGTAGGCTGTGTGGATTGCTGACTATGAAGAGTGATTTGAAACTACTAGGCAACAGCTCAATATCCCACCGCTGCCTCCCTGTGTCTCACTTGGTGTTAATTAAACTGCATCTCCCGATTCTGCATTGTTAAAGTTAAAGGGGTATAGAAGAGTACTCACTATGAAATATGCTATAGCAGATCAGAGCTCAGAGTGCAGCCGATGGTAAACAATTTTCTGTCACTTTAAAGTGAACTGTATGACAAACTCATGGAAATCCACTTAAACTGTCCAAACATTAAAATTAAGAAGTACTAACTCAATTTTTTATTGTACACTGCCTTTTATTTCTATTTATTGTGCCTACGTGACCACACGGTAATACCCAAACCCGAATACCCAACGTTGCACTGTTTTGTGTTTTTTGTATCTCACACCATCATACACCTTTATCATAAGAGCATCCCTTATCTAGAATTCAATCAGAAGAAAATATGAAGCTGGTTTTAAATTAAAAGTCGTTGAAGTAGCAAAAGAAATTGGTAACTGCACTGCTTCAACAAAATTCGTTATATCTGAGAAACTGGTGCGAGATTGGAGGAAGTAAGAAGATCTAAAAAAGAAAAAAAAATTTAAGTGTCATATTTTTGAATGGGCATATAAGTTGGGGTATGATTTTAGGATCGATTTTTTGGGTTTCAAGACCCGACTTATACGTGAGTATATATGGTAATTAAAAATATACAAAACCCAATTCTGAAAAGTTTTAGTAAGGAACTGTTAGCAGTGTAAAATACTTTAGGAACATAAAAATACATATGAATAATTATTATTTAAGGTATTAGTATTATAATAATGTAATTGTCTGGTGCCAGTGTGAGGATTCAATACAATACTTTTTTTGTGACTTTTGTGCTGTACACGAGGTAGGAGTTAAATGGACACAAATAGCATTTAAAGTCCAGTGCTGCTGTTCCATACCACCTGCCTGCCAGCTATTACAGACATAAAAATATAAATGAGGTGGAGGCTGCCAGTGTGGATAATGGCAAAGGTGTTGCCTCTGATTCACCATGTGACCCTATGTGAGTCGCTTTGTCTGTCTTTGCTCTGCACCTTGGAAGGATGTTCACTATAAAGAGTCCCTATATACTTTTACGTTTAACTACAAATAAATATTAAAAAATTGATTTAAAGGAAGTAATTAGTTCAGCAGACCTTATCTGTACTGACAGAACATCGCAAAATTGGATGTCTGCAGAAGAAAATGGCCAATCAACCAATAGCATGCAGTGGAATAAATCTGAGGATTTTAGGTAAACTTTGCAATGATACATTGGATAAGTGGGTTTAGAAAATGGATAAATGGATGGATGGATGACTGGGTTTTGGGTAATGACAAGGAGTTGACTACTATAAGCAGGAGCAAAGCACTGAAGGACTCCGAATGGTAACATTTCAAAATGATTATGATAAATAACTGGGAGACATTTAAGCTCCTTTGGTCCGGTTGTAATATAAGCTCACTGTCATGCGTGAGTAAGGACGCTGAAGTGGAGTATAAAGTTGGAAGAGAACACCAGTTAGCAGCAGGATGCTTATTGTAACCCTACAAGGAGGTATACTTATTCTTATTGCAGTCTGGCCTTTCCTAGTCATGTGTGTCCAGTACTATGTGGTCCCAAGGGATATATGGTTTCCCAGTGAGCCAACTGGTCTTCAGATTGAGATAATCTGTGGAGCACAGGGTTATACTTAAATTGTAAAACAGAAGATGTTGTGTAAATTCACAGCGGTGTCACTAGCAAACTAGTGTTTTAGTGGGCAACAAATTAAGAGGTAGTTGGGAGGCTAGTCAGTAGCATTTTGTATTGCATCTAAATGCAACAGGCAGCGTTGCTCATGTGGACTGATTGAAATACCGGCTTATAAATTTCATAAGACCTTTCATATGTAAATTTGGGTGGGGCTAAGGAAAAAAAATGGAAAAAAAGGTAATGCAGTTTGAATCTAGAATATGTCAAGAGAAAGTTTGTATAATAGGCCTCAAGTGCTAAAATGAAAAAAAAATGCTGAACACAATAATACCAAATAAAGGAACAGAGTTGGCACCGGCTCTGTCTGGGTTTACTCTATCTCAGTGACAGTATCCATTAACCTAATGTTGATGTAGTAGCTTGTCTTTTCAGTCCCCTCTAGCTATTACCTGGCCCGCCTATGTCTGTATACAGTAGAAATTCTGTACCTGTCTCATTATTAGACCAATGATCGAACCAGAGCACGAAGAGTCTACCTGTCCCACATTGATTAACTATCAGTTAACATTCAAGAAATGAGACACCAAGCTGACATGCCCTTCTGCATCAGTCCCCACTCCTTCACAGTACAAGGACGATAGGCTTGTACATGAAACAGCTTTAAGTTGGCTTGGATCTAACACTGCAGTTTTAGGGCACCATTTAGGTTTTTGTTTTTTTTTCCACATAATAAATAATTCACTTTAGACTAATTGCATCATTGTAAACGCTTTTCTTTTGTAAGGCAGGCGTTTATATGCTTAAACATTTCTGAGCATTAGCTGTGCAGCCCCAGTGTTTATCAGATGGTTTCTACTAATTGGAACTGGCTTGATAGCTTGTAGGCTGCGTGGATTGCTGACTATGAAGAGTGTTTTGAAACTACTAGGCAACAGCTCAATATCCTACCACTGCCTCCCTGTGTCTCACTTGGTGTTAATTAAACTTCATCTCCCGATTCTGCATTGTTAAAGTTAAAGGGGTATAGAAGGGTACTCACTATGAAATATGCTATAGCAGATCAGTGCTCAGAGTGCAGCCGATGGTAAACAATTTTCTGTCACTTTAAAGTGGACTGTATGACAAACTCATGGAAATCCACTTAAACTGCCCAAACCATGACAGGAGCTATATAAAATAATATTTGAGAGAGAACCTTCTTTTAACAGAGTTTTATCATCATTACAGGTGGATGGTACAAACATAGTCATAAAGTATCTATCTATCTATCTATCTATCTATCTATCTATCTATCTATCTATCTATCTATCTATCTATCTATCTATCTATCTATCTATCTATCTATCATTGTAAGTGGTATGGTGGATTCATGCCCAGCCAGGAACCCATAACAGAAGAGAAGAGGCATAACCTGGCCGGGAAGGGACTGGATTTTTATCAAACTAAATGATTAATGGATGGAGGATGTTTATCAACAGTAGTTTCTCCCCTAGTACAATAGATGGCAATGCTTTGCTGGCTAGGACCCAGTATGGAAACCCTTAGTGATCCAAGGTATTCAGAATCCCGTGGGACAAAACTGTCTGGGTTCTTGAGTGCTGCCAGAGGGTGCTGCAGGCAGAAGGACTCCACCCGGAAGTGCTTCCATTGGACTATGCCCTGGCAGCAGAAGTACTCCCAGGTCCAACATAAAAGGAAGCCATCTGGCCACCTCCAATTGAGACAGAGTAAGGAGGCAGAAGGCAAAGCTCACCTGGAGGAGGAAAAGGAGCATTGTCCATTGGATATTGTGGTGTGTACTGTGAAAAAATATTTGTGGAATAAAAAACATCTATCTATCTATCTATCTATCTATCTATCTATCTATCTATCTATCTATCTATCTATCTATCTATCTATCTATCTATCTATCTAGTATTTTTGTGTGCAGCATTAGTATTTTTATGTGCAGCATTATCTTTTGTGTTTTATTAGAATAAGATGACAACTGGTACATAAACACATAATGTGATTGTCTTGTGGCAGGTTTGTGTTGGTCACTGAATCAGCAGCTCTGAAGCTATACACCCAGTGATATAGCCACTACACCAAACTCTTTTGCAAGACATCTGTTGCCAAGACAGATAGGCTAGGTGGTAGCATCCCTGGGCTTTGGTACCCTGCAGACTACCCACAGGGTACACTGGGAACTGGAGTCCTGGAGGGCAGACCTGTTGGGTTCCATTGGTGTTGCCAGATGGCACTATAGGGTTGTATATTTCCAACTTTGCAGGACTTCTGTCTACCTGGCACTGGAAGTACTCCAAGGTCCTAAAAAAAGGAGTTGGTCTGCCTCATTCAGGCAAATTGGAGTCAGGTGGAGTAGGACAAAGCTTGTTTTGTGTCTCTGTGGATGTGTCTAGGGTTTGGGGTGCTGCAACACCCCCTACATGTCACAATAGATAAATAACAACTTCATTAATCTTGAAGGAAATGGCAGGGTTACAGCAGCAGACAAAAAGGAACAAATATACATACAGTGTATGACAAGAATTATAATAAACTCTAGTATACTAATAAGGTAAAAATGCACATATTATAAGAATTATCAGAAAGTAAATTAGCAAAGTGTAGGTATTTACTAAGTGCACAGTGATTAGGACTGCACACTTATCTTCGCAGCTGAGGGGAGACTCATTACAGAAGGAGATGATTGAGGGTAGAAATGATCTCTCATAACACTCCTTGGAACAAAGCAGTTGTCTCAGTCTATTAGTAAATGTGCTCCTCTGTTTAGCCAAAACCTCATGCAGGGGGTGAGAGTCAATGTTCAAGATAGTCAGCGGCTTCTTGAGTGATCTCTGTTCTTGTACATTACAGAGTAGAATATCAGTTTCTAATCTGCACGATTGATGTACCCATTGTTATTGTAGGCTACCACAGCACGAGACTTAGTTACTTCCACATTTCTCTTAACACAAACATTGACAGTTGATGCAATGTGAACAGTGCTTCGGGGGCTAACAACTTTCTTGTCCTTACACTTGATCACAATCATTTTCCTTTTTTCCCTGTAGATACGTTTGCACCAGGATGAACCTTCAGGTGACCAAATTCATCAAATATATTACAGCATGCATTAGCTTTAATGTCTTTCTGAACATCTGATGACAAATTCACATCATAATCACTATTGTTCAATCTAAGTAACAGTTCAGTTTCAGTTTGTTCTAAAACTGACTTTACGGTTATTCGTTTGTCATTGTGTTTTGCTTGAAGGCTATGCCCAACTCATGATAATTCAAGATAGAGTTACCATAAACTGTCAGACCACATAGAACTATTCATGATTTTTCACAGAAAGATTTTATTTCATCCACTAAATGGCTTCAGAATACAGTCCCAAGAGTTATTCGGGCTTAACACTGTAAAGCAGATGATTATACTCACCCCAAGTGTGACTCGAGTTTAACCATATTTACATAAAATTCTGCACCTAAGGCATGCTTGGGGTTAACACCAAGGAGGTCTATTTAGTCTGCTAACATCACTTGCAGTAATTTCTTTTCTCCAGCACCCTACCACGTGCAAAAATACACTAGCCACGACAGACTGGTAGAAAATATTTAAGAGTAGTCTGCATATACCAAACCACCGCAACATGCCTAGGAAATAGAGGATACTTTGAACTTCCTTGTACATAGCCTCTGTATTAGTACTCCACTCAAGCCTATTGTACAGATGCACCCTGAGGTTTGTACAGTATATCCTCACCACCTTACCACATCTTCACCATTAATAAGAACCGGGGCAGAGTTGGCTTGACTTTCCCAAAGTCTACAAATATCTCCTTAGTCTTACTGTTGTTGAGCTGCAGGTGGTTCAGTTTTTTCACAATTCAACGATGCCCCTCACTAGCATTCCATATTCACTCTCCTACCCACCGCTGATGCATCCAATTGTTGGGGTGGATGATGCCATCATCTGTCATCTATCATGCTGTTATCTATCTAGCCTACTCCCATCTAGAGAAACAGGGTAGCAGGGCAAAGATATTGTTTGTTGGCTGCTCTAAGGGAATTTATCATCACATGTGTCATTGGAAAATTTCTGCAGAAGACATAATTCAGTTGTACCTAAAGTCTGAGGTGTACAGGTTAACAGAAAGGGAGCCAGTACAGTTTCCTGTGGAACCCATGTGCCACTCAAAATCATGATATACAGTTCTTACGCCACAGAAATTGTAGTCTACCAGTTAAGTGGTCCATTATCTAGGACACAGTGGTAGCATCAACACTTATTGAGTTCCTTCCCCAGCAGTTTGGATTGTATGGTGATGAATGCACTAGAGAAGTCAACAAACAATATGCTTGCCATGCTACCCTGTTTCTCCTGACCTGAGAAGGCTTTATTCAGCAGATAGATAGAAACATTGCCCACCCCTTTGTGTACTGGTAGGCAAACTGTTTCTCTGACCAGGGGTTGCAAGTGAGCCAAAATTAACCTTTCCCAATTCTTCATACTCATTTAATACTTACGTACTTACAGCTCCAACTTTTTCAGCTTCTCTGATTACTTAAGAACACAAGACCCAAACTGTCATTTTTAAAAATCATTTTGTATTGCAAACTGGAATCCCACTTTGTCAGATGTGTTTTTTTCCTGTCTTCTCATTAAATTTATAAAATATGTCTAAAGTGGTGATTCTAAATTGTCCCTAGTGTGTGCTTGGTGTGTGTGTGTGTGCGCAGCCTGCGGTGGGCTGGCGCCCTGCCTGGGGTTTGTTTCCTGCCTTGTGCCCTGTGTTGGCTGGGATTGGTCTCCAGCAGACCCCCGTGACCCTGTAGTTAGGATATAGCAGGTTGGATAATGGGTGGATGGATGTATGAATCTTTAGAACTGTTTGCTTATTAACTGCTTAATCCTTGTATAATGTAGAATCTTGTCAATTGGCTGTTCCTACCTTTTGTCTGATTGTGCCAGGAAAAACGTTGTCTGTCCAAGAACCTGTATTAGAAAAACAGTGTTGTGAAAATGGAATAATGTACAGTAAGTTTGGCCAACAAGTTATTCAGCAGAAGTGTGTCAAGAAACACCACTGGGGCTTATTTACAGCAACGACAAAGTGCCTTTAAAATGCCTCACTGAGACTGTGACATCTCTTTTATCTTTGGCCAAGCTGGAAGATTTTTTCTTTTTAGTAATTCTGGTGTTTTTCTGAAGTGGTTGTTTTTGTTTGTTATTTATTAGTTTACATTTTATGCTTCTGCTAAAATTTCTCTTTGGGACAAACATAGCACTATCTATCTATCTATCTATCTATCTATCTATCTATCTATCTATCTATCTATCTATCTATCTATCTATCTATCTATCTATCTATCTATCTATCTAATCTGTAGATGCTCATAAATAGAGCCCCATTATAGCACAACACTTGGTAAAATCAGCTTAAGGTTGCTCAATAGGCCAATGGTAGAACAATGCCACTGAAGTCCTTTACTGCAAATATAAAGCTTATGAAGCATTATGTATATAAAGAGTACTTTTACTTGCAGAATTTTTATAAATGCCACTTTTTCCTACAGTACCAGTCTGAAACATGCATGTGCTACGTTTGTAATACGTCCCCACAGATTTTCCTGATTAAACTTTGGCACTGTGGATTGGCAGGCCTTTAGGTTCTGAGCTCAAAGAAAAGGATACAAGATGGATAGCTGCAAGGTTTGTAAAATAAACCCAGCCCTGACCTGCCACATTCACGTGCCCTGACCCTAATTCATTATTAAATGAGAGAGATTTGTACGGGAGCGTGCAGCTAATGTGATACGCCACTGTGCTGCTGTAATACATTTGCCGAGCCATGGCGTTAAAATGACCCTTGGAGCTGCACACAGGGAGATTAATTCATCCCATTAGGCTGACTCTTATTATCTTAGCTGACGAGCTGCTCACTTTCCCAGCTCCTAGTTATCTGTCTATTAAAGTGTTTGTGTTCCCTATCGATCGCCAAGTGAAAAAAAAGAAAGTGGAAACTGCAGTAAATCTGTGCTCAGTAACAGACGGCAACAGTCAGAGCCATGCTGCCGCTCAAGCCCGCTCTCAGTACATAATGTCAAAGTCACAACTTTTTGATTTCATCCTGATGTTTCATACAGAGGTCATCAAAGGTCTGGTGTTCTTCCAAATCTCAAAGTCCTGTAAGGGCTTAATCTGCACATTACAAAATCTGATCCTGTCTAATGTGCGCCTTTATCGTCCTTGAAGACAGAATATGTTGGACCTCATATTTCCAGAAGCTATTTTTCCTTAGTGCTAGATTTCAATTTTATCAAATTAAAATCTGATCCTGTTAGAAATCAAATTATTTCATTTTTATAACGCTGGAGTCTGATCTTGATTAGGTAATTTCAACTTTATTATATTGGAGCCTGATCTTGTTAGATATCAGATTCTTTCAGCTTTTCCTCAGATGATGTTAGCATTATCATATTGGAGACTGTTTCCATCAGATGTCATATTATTTAGCTTAATTACATTGGAGTCTCACCTTGTCACAAGTCAGAGTTTGTCATCTTTATCACATGTCAGGAAGCTGCATTCTTTAGGCTTTCTCACATCAGAGTCTTATCTAAAAAAGGTATGTAGGTAGAAAGCTTTAAAACTCATGGGTTCGATTCAATCAAATCTCAGGTTTATTCAGTTTTTTTTCATTTACAGTATGGACTCTGATCCTGTTGAATGATTATTGACTCCATCAGACTGTATGTTCATTACCAAAGAGAGCAATCATGTTAGAACCAATAATGTAAAGTCTTTTCCTGCCAGAAGTCCATTTTTATTTTCAGCTTTACTTTATATTCTTCTTGTTTGGTTACGTTTGAGTGATGCCATCAATTTTTAGATGCTTAAAATGTTTTATAGGGCTGACTCTATCAGAATTCAGGGTTCATCAATTATAGTTGCTCTTGGGTCTGATTGGCCATGACATTATTACTTTGTAGTCTGTCACTGACCTTTTATTACCTTATGCTCCCAGAGCCTGATCCAAAGATTCTTTTTGTGTTATCAGACTGCAGAATGATCTTGTCAAATATGTTGATCTCACATTTTTTTCTGATTAAACACTGATCATATTTCTTAGATTTTTTTTTGTAAATATTCACATAAGAAATATTAATACAAAACTAAATGATACATAAAAATCTTGCATCTTGCAGTGTTGTTATTTTTTGTTTCAATTTTGTTTTGTGTGTCTGTCTAATTTTATATTTACCACAATGTATATCATACTCAGCAATCTGTGAGCCTATAGATGTGAATACCTAGTCAACTAGTCTTGCTCTGCCTATGGTTGTGGAGAAAGCAGGCTTTCATTGCTTTGATCTTACTGGGAGCCTGTATGTTCACAGTGTAACTGGTCTTGAAAACTAACCAATAACTAAAGGACTTGTTTTGGCCATTGGGAGAGGAATGAAGAAACAAAGACACTATAAAATTGAAGATGAAGGACATTTCTTTGGGATCCTGGAAATCAGTGGCATATGCCTGACTGGATCATAGATGCTTCACTCCAAGTTTGCCACTTTTGCGGCTGCTTATTTGTTGTTGCCTAAGGAGGAGGAGGAGGCTTCACTCAAAATACTGCAGTCACTCTGAATGTGTGCCAGTCCTCCTGTGAATCTCGTGGTGTGTTGGGCTATGCCAGTTGGAGTTGTCCTACCACCTGTAAGGTCATTTATGTACTGGATCTGCCGTAAAGCCTGATGCATCAAGTCTCCTAAGACAATCTTCAATGTCAATAATAGCCAGCTGCTTTTAAACTCCATGTTTAGACAGCCTCTGATAACCAAGCTGCCACATTTGCGTCTGGAGAACGTTCCCTAACTGTAAGATTGAAGTCAGTGCTAAAGGACATCTACATGACATATTTTTTTCATTACTGCACTGATTATATTTGTGAAATGCATGTGGAAGAAGGCATTATAAATAGTATTCATAGGTTTTTTTGGTTTACTGACGGTTGTTATGAAAATCAAATAATTCAGTAATTAATATAATTATGATCAAAGTAATTAATTAATTATAATCAATTAATTGAACCAAATAACCAATGTATAGTGACTAAATGAGAGTAAAATGACAGTTTACTTCAGTTGCTTCTTATAAACCTCAGTAAACTGTCCGTTGTCTCACCTTTTAGAAAATGTATAGGGCCATGCTGGCATTCCTTCCTTACAGTTATTTTCATCAATTTATTCATTTTAATTTACTAGGAATGACCCCTCAAAATTGCAGAGTATAGAAGAGAGAATGTTGATTTGATTTGAACTCTGTTTTGTTTGACTCTGTTTGACTTGCTTGTATGGAATGTTACTTGCTTTTAATAAATTCAATAAAATGTTAAAAAAAGAAGAGAGAATGTAAATACAACTGTTGTAGTCCCAACTGTAAGAACTCACAGGAGCTGGCACAAAGCACAAGAAGAGACCACCCGGACGATGCGGGTTCTGCTCCAGGATCCCGTCTCCAGTTTGGGAGCTCTTGAACCTGACACCATCACTAATGTAACCAGATGAGCTGGACAGTGAAGACATCAACAACAAAGCAAGGGGATAGTGCAAAATGTGCAAAGTGATGTTATTTAAAACAAAACCAAAAACAGTGTCCAAATAAATAGTGCAGTGTTGCAGTCATAAAATAAATAATCCATTAAAACAGGTAAAAATCCCAGACGATTAAAACAAGACTAAAACGAGATTAAAATCCTATTGACAACATTGGGGTCACACCAGCCAAGCTCTGCTCATTCCCAGTCTCTCCAGCTCGCTCAAGGGCTGTACAGTGGGAGAGACTTAAGCCACTGCGGTCCTCATTCTACCGACCCCCATCATGTCTGCCTTTTCCGGTGTCTGCCTGACCGCTCTGAGTCAGTTGTCCTCCCATCTTCCTTCTCGCACTCGAAGTCATCTCTTGGATCCCTAGGGCGGACTTTTCCCCAATCGTACCCCACTCTTCTATAAAATCAGTGGGCACAATCCTGTCCCTCGAGCGCCAATCACTCGCTCCATCTGGGACCCCTGACCACGCTGACCTCTCTCTTTCACAGTGGGCTGGCTCGTCCACTCTGTTTCTGCAATGCTGCGCTCTCACTCTCTGCCTCTTCCTTTCTTTTTACCGTCCTCTCTCCCCTTCCGTCTCACACTTTTCCTATATATTATGAGGATGTGGCTCAGATGTGGAGATTAGCAGCTGCCGGCTTCAATTACGGATGCAGACAATTCCTTAATCGTGCACATAAGCAAGGAAACGGCTGCCACACACAGTGTCCAGGAACCGCTCCGGCTACACTACCACGCCCCCTCTTTAAGCTGGGCTTTTATTCTGAGCCGTGGACCCGCTATATCACAACCATGAACTGTATGTTCAAGCACTCAACTAAAATAATAACATCCATCCATCCATTTTCCAACCCGCCGAATCCGAACACAGGGTCACGGGGGTCTGCTGGAGCCAATCCCAGCCAACACAGGGCACAAGGCAGGAACAAATCCAGGGCAGGGTGCCAACCCACAGCAGGACACACACAAACACCAAGCACACACTAGGGCCAATTTAGAATCGCCAATCCACCTAACCTGCATGTCTTTGGACTGTGGGAGGAAACCGGAGCGCCCGGAGGAAACCCACGCAGACACGGGGAGAACATGCAAACTCCACGCAGGGAGGACCCGGGAAGCGAACCCAGGTCCCCAGGTCTCCCAACTGCGAGGCAGCAGCGCTACCCACTGCGCCACCGTGCCGCCCTAAAATAATATCATTTTAATCAAAACGCAACAGAAATAAACTTTACTTGCAAAAAATAAATGCATTACTTATTTCCATACTCATAACTTTCAGTCATAGCTTAGAAATCTAAACTCCAAATTTCAATATACAACACAGTTAAAGTGGACATCTTTGTCCTTTAATCTTAGGGCAACAAGCAATTATGCTTTTAGTTTTAAAAACTACAATAAAAACTAACTATAATATCACTTTTCCATTAAATATTATTTGATTTATTATTATTTATCTATATGACACCAAAAACTATAGGTATCTGTCACAGTTAAAGGTTTTCACATTTGGGCAGAGCTAGTATAAAATTAAATGGACAGTACATCCTCTCCCACAGGATCTCCTTTCTGACTCATCAATGTTTAGCAATACCACCTTGGGACGAGAGGGGGTGCTGTCACTAACAGTATCACCTCTTTCTGTTTCAACAGCACACAGAAGACACCCAGTAAGGGCAACTGACGCCACCCTTTCCAGTCAGAGGACTTTACATTTGAGGTACTCCTGAAGGTTGTGTCTCATTGTAGACAAACACTTGACAGAGATGGGGCTTTACTCCAGACCTAAATAGATTAGAGAAGGCATAACAGCCCTTCATTTTTATTTGCATGTGCCATCACGCACTCTTTTGTTGTGCTCTCTTTTGTTAATTAAACTGGGCGGCCCAGCTGGTACTCCTACATGTATTATTACCTCACACAACCACAGACCTTAACGAATATCTTTCAGAAATGACTGCATGCTGAGGAAGCTGTTAAAGACTGGAAAGTAGCAAACATTGTCCCGGTACATAAAATTGGTAACTAGGCTGATTCCTGTATCTATAGATACATCAAGATACATCTGAGGAATTATTAAAGAAAAGATTGAGCGGCTCATACAAAAAATGGGAGCATTAGCAAACAGTCAACATGAGTTTAGCCGTGGGTGATTATGTTTCAAAAATTTGAAAAAGCAATAAAAACATTTAATCAGAGTAGTGTATATGACATTAGTTATCTTGATTTCAGTAAAAGAATTAGAGGCTACTGATTCAACTACTAATAGCAGTTCAGTTTGCACTGTGCAGAGGTGTACAAACCCACTGTATGTGGAATAAGGAAGATTATTTCAAGATAATTGAAAAAGGTGGACTTATTACTCTTATTAATTTATGAAACAAGAAGTTAAATAGATAGAATGTTGTGAATTATGTGTGGGACATGTGGTTTTTGAAAACATAGATTGTTTTTGCTTAATATAACACCTCAAAACATGCAACAGGGAGCAAAACATTTTGACACTTGTCACCAGAATATATCTGTTTTGGCTTTTAAAGCTGCTATAAATTAAAATAGACAAGTGGTTGTCAAGACAAGTAGCATATTGTTAATATCTGTTAGTTCTTATCTGGTCCTTCAGCTGTGCCTCAAGGGCTTGGGTCATGATTGGCTTCTTTTATTGTCAGGATTTAATTATTGGTATGGAATTTTTCTGAGTCAATGAAGCATTCCTTGGCATTAGTTTTCTATGGTTTTTGGGTTAGAGTGATTTTGAAATATGTTATTTATTTACATTTTTCTGTGAAACCATTTTTTTTTTTATAGATGGGACTCGCTGTTTTGTGTAGTTTGTTGCCATGAAGTTGCCACCAGAGTTCACAAATGACGTTAAGGGTCAAATAAAGTTTGCTTCCTGAGGTCACTTAATTGTCTGAATTTGCAGATATCTCCAACAGAAACAAAAAATAATTGCAAAATTCTATTGTGATTTCTGGTTTCTGTGATCTCTTACTTTTCTTCTGACTATGAGTTTGAGTTTCCATTTGATTTTCTAACTTCAGTCTCTTGTCCTTCAAGTTGCAATCTTTGCTTTGTTTATTTCACAGTCCCTCCATTTCAACTTATGGCATTACAGGTTGGCTCAGAGAAAAGATCTCCATAAACTGGACAGAGGTTTCTTAAACACATTCTAATATTACACATGGAGGCAAACAGACAGCAAAAGAAGGATGTGGTAGTGGTCTCCTTTTATCATATTTCAAATAATTAATGCAAAAATCTGATACATATTTGATCCAATTCTCTATATGCCACTTTACCTCCTCTCTCTTTATCTCTTGTCACGTGCATGTGCATGGGAGGCAGCATAAGGGCTCTGGTGATGGTAATTACCTGTCAACCAGAAGTTGCCGCTGTGGTCTAATTATTTCTCTCTTCTTCCCTCTGCGGAATCCACTTCTGTTGTCCACCCTTCTGGACCTGCCCCTTCCTCATGACTGTATAACCTGGGAACTGTCCATTTTGTTCTCAGTTCTGTTTTGAATTCATGCCTGGAAAGTATTGTATGTTGCATTATTGTGCATTCTTTCAAATTAAACGGGGTCACCAAGGTGGTGTCCCAACTCTTTCACTTTGTTGTGTCTCCATTTTACACTTAGTAATCAGAATTTTCCAGGATATTCTATAATGAAGTGAAACTCAATACTTTATATATCTGGATAAATACAGTTATATTATATGCAAAAATATAAATCAGAAAAGAATCACATAAATCTCTAGGCAATTACAGACATACATCATAGTGCTATAATAATTATTGATAATATTAAATGTCCCAAAGAGCAATAAAATCTACAGAAAGAGATGCAATTCTAAGGTCCCTGAACTGGATACTCTCCAGTACTCAGCCTAACTCCAAGCATGCCAACACAACTCCTACTCAGAAAATACAGGGGCCAAACAACACACAGCTATGACACTCAAACCCTATTGTCTTTCATTCATAAGATTTTTTCAACTCCACAGGATTGGCAAATTCCCATGTCCCCTGCACAATGTTAAATGGCCTGAACAGAATCTATTTAGTCCCTTTTGATTCAGCACTCAGATGTAGTCTCTGTTTAAGTGCCCCACAATAAGCATTCCCAGGGAGGCTGAGGGCTGTGATGCCCTGGTAATTGGAACAGAGCCACTTGTCTACATCACTGGAGTCTGCCAGTTCTTAGGAAGTAACCTTTCACTGGCCCTCCTCTCTGCCTTTCATGCATCTTAGCTAAAATACCCCATGATATCTTGCATTCAGCATTTTTTACAGGATCTTATTCACGTCTATGGTCTTGCAACTAAGGGACCTTGTATCTTCAGCTCTAACCCCATCCAATGATTCTGGTTTATGTATTCTGATTAGGCTCAGACCAAAAATGCCACATGAAGCTGTCATGTGGGCTCAGCACCCTCAGGGTAAAGGATGATTGTTCTAGAGAGACAAGCAAGAATGAGACTAGTCCCGATACACTAGACCTTGGACATAGAAACTGGCTCTTGGAATGTGGAATACTGTACAACATCTGTGGTGGGAAAGATGCTGGTGATCATGTAGTAGTTTGAACAATACTTTATTTAGCTGGACTCACTTCTATGTAAGGCATTGGCTATGGAAACAGACTTTTCAGTTGGAGCAGGGTCTCTTTTGCTCTCTTTATGCAGTTGCCAGACGTTAGCATGTGCAGATACTACTAATCCACTGGGTGGGTCCCCTACAGTTGGTGTTGCTTCTGGCAGAGGAAAGGGTTGCCCTAATATGACTTAGATGTAAGAGGAAAACGTAGTGCTCAACAGGGTACTATTTCCAGACTTTGTAATCTGTTGGTAGACTTCAGCTATTATCTGGGGAAAGATGATGATAATTGGAAAGGGGTGACAGACAGAAAGGCCTTATCTGATCTGAACACAAGTGGTGAATTGTTATTGCACTTCTGTGCTAGCCAGAGATTGTCCATAATGAATACCATGCACAAACATAAGGATTCTCAAAAGTGTACCTGCTACCAAAGTAAGTTGGATTAAAGGTCAATGAGCAACCTTATAGTTGAATCATTTGATCTGAGGCCACATGTTCTGGACACTGGATAAAGAGAAATGCTAAACTGTCAACTGATAACCAGCTTAGACACATGGAGGGCCTGGTAGACAGACTTGGAAAACACAAAGAAGTACAGAGGGTTTGCTGGAAATGACTACTATGATGCCTCACATCACAAAGAGTTCGACTTTCACCTCAGTAAGAGATTCTCTTGCCTCTCAAAAGAGATCAGAAGCATGGAGTCTGAATGGAAGGTGTTCAAGGCTTTAGTAGTAAATGCAACTGCAAGACACTGTGACCAAAGGGTTACTGATGCATGTCAAGGCAGCAACACAATGACCCATTGGTGGACTCCAGTGTTAACGAAAACTGTCAAGCTGAAGAAAGAGACCATCCATATGATGTTTTTAGGCTCTTCTCCATACTTGGCTGAAGAGTACTGGCTTACCAAAATCATTGACAAAGACTTTCAGACAGCCTTAAAGAACTTCCAGCAAACTGCTACACAAGAAGGATAGGCATGACATCCTCCAAGCTATAGTCAGCGATATTGTGACAGAAGTACCATATATACTCGAGTATAAGCCGACCTGAATATAAGCCGAGGTACCTAATTTTACCTACAAAAACTGGAAAAACTTATTGACTCAAGTATAAACCTAGGGTGGGAAATGCAGCAGCTACTGGTAAGTTTCAATAATCAAAATAAATACCATTAAAATTACCATACATTAATTGAGGCATCAGTAGGTTAAATGCTTTTGAGTATTTATTTCAAAGAAAAACAGTAAACTAGCTCTGTAAGTGGAGAAGAGAGTCAACAAAAACAATATGGTATCTCTCTTGCTCGCTCGCGTGTGTGTGTGTCTCTCTCGCGTGTGTGTGTGTCTCTCTCGCGCACGTGTGTATCTCTCGCCGCGTGTCTCTCTCTCGCACACGTGTGTCTTTCTCTCGGGCTCTCCCTCTCTCTCTCGCTCACTGCACAGGGAGAGACTGAACACGTGCGGAAATCATCGGCGCGCACAAACCGAAAGGGAAACTGGCTTGTTCATATACCGAGTGTGTGGTCGTGAACAGATGCAAAAGTTTGGTGAACTTTTTGGTCATAACCCGATTTGTACGTGTTCAGAGATGTTCGTGAACCGAGGTTCCACTGTACTGTACACTCCAGCTTTCTGTCGGGTTGGCGGGGGCAGCAGGACCTGTTTCGAATATAAGCCAAGGGTGACGTTTTTCAGCACATTTTGGGTGCTGAAAAACTCGGCTTATATTCGAGTATATACGGCACTTAAAATCTGAGGCTAGATGCTAGCTGTTACTTTGAAGTTAGTTCTTCAAATTGACTACTTGGGAGCAAATGAAAGTTGGTTTAGGGTAAATTTTACAGAAATGTTAGAAAATTTTGTTCATAAAGAGATCAGTAACTTACCAAGCAAAGTAATAGAGAGTAGTATTTTTGGGATTGTTAAATCACAACTAGATGATACTTAACAAATGTTAAGAGAATGAAATTATTAGGCTGGGTGGTCTATTTTCAGGAAAATTGTTCTTTTACTCATTTTAATTTTCTATTTTGATTAGGGTTTTTAATGCCCTAAGTCTTAAAAACCATTGAGCCTCATTTTTTTTCCAGATCACATAGAAATTCTGTTTTGTAACTTGGCATTATTACTTTGGAGTCAAATTCTGTCAGATGTCAGTGACATTTTATTTATGACCTTGGAACCTGATCCTCTTACATCCAGAGAGATTTCTGCTATCTGTAGTCTGATTGTAACAGATACCTGATTCATGCTATTTTATCTCCATGGAGACTGATGCTATTAGATCTGTGATTGTTGTAGCTGATCCTATGAGATATTGGAGGCCTAAAGGGTTATCACCTTGGATTGCAACCTTGCTGTATTTTAGTAGCTTACAGCTTTGTATTGTCAGATTTCAGAAACATGCAACTCTGCCTTGTTACAGTCTGGTCATGTTCAGTTTACCTTATTGGATCTCAACAGAGCCCAGACTGTCAGCCGTTTAGCAAAGATGTTCAGTGCAATGCATATGTTCTTTCACTTGGCAGGAGGTCTAAGCTGTTACTTAGTTTCACTGCTATCCCTAGTAAGAGGTGACATTTTCTTAAATACATTTTGAATAGATTGGGATAATATTTGTGTATTTATAATTAATAATTGAAGTTTTTTAAGAAGAAAAAACATAAAAGAGCACAAGCCACGGCCATAGTGTTTGACAACATTATTAAAATGTGTCATGTGTTTAAATACTTCTCAGTGCCAACTCACAAATGCAAGTTTTTCTGCCTGAAGGAAGTTGCTAATTTACATTACATAGCCAAAAGAGTCCAAGAGTTTCAGCCTTACCTACTGTTAATAGGTGCTTAAAATCAAGCACACTGCCATACAATTTCCATTGACAAATTATTGCAGTAGAAGGGGTCATACTAAAGAGCTCAGTGACTTTAAAGTGGCATTGCAATTCAGTAAATGAAATTTCTGATCTGCTAGATCAGCTCCAGTTCTCTGTGCTATTATAGTGAAGTGGAAGCGTGGTATGAAGGATAAGATGCTGGGAATGGCATCCCAGCCGGAACTGGTTTGGAGTGTTTACCTGGACAGCACACCCATAACACACAAAGACAGGGTGGAGCAATAGTTCCTTCTTATTGTCTCTTCCTGTACACTAGATGGCAGCAGCCCTGGGTATTGGTTCCCATTCGGACACCCACAGGGAATTGCAGTCCAGTAGTGCAGCCCTGCTGGGGTCTGCGGGTGCCGCTTGGGTGTGTGGCAGGGAGTGTTCCTTCTATTTGATACTTCCATATGGCCTGGAAGTGCTTCCAACAGATGAAGTCCTGGCACCGGAAGTATTCCCAGGTCCTCCATAAAAGAGACCACACTGCCTTGTCCAGGTGAGTCGGAGCTGGGAGCAGAGACAGGCAGCACTCACCTTGGAGGAGTGGTAGTGTGTAGAGTGGAAAAAAAGATTAGACAACCTGTGCGATTGGAATAAAAGCATTTTGTAAAAAATCCCCCTTTTATTTTAACCTGGTGCTTGTTTTGTGTATTGTGTTTGGATTTGAGGCTCAGTGCCACTCCTTACCTTCCACAATGGCGACAACAGCTCATTCACAAAGTGGTAGACCATGCAGACTCACAGAGTGGGGCAGACAAGTGCTGAAGCTCATAGCACATGAAAATTCCCTATCCTCTGTTCCATCACTTGCAAAAGAGTTCCAAACTGCCCCTGTAGGCAATGTCAGCACATGAACTCAGGAGCTTCATAAAATAGGTTTCCATTGCTGAGCAGCTGCACACAAAGATCTCAATGGGCAATATTAAGCGTTGACTGAATACTGTAAAGCACACTGCCATTTGACTCTGGAGTGGTGGAACTGTGTTCTCCGGAATTTTGAATCACACTTCAATATCTAGAAGTCTGAAGGACAAATCTGAGTTTGGCAGATGCTGGGAAAATATTATATCCTGGTCTACAGAGTGCATACTGTAAAGTTTGGTGGAGAGGAGATAATGGTCTGGGACTAGTTCAGGGTTCAGTTCAGGGTTTGGGCTAGGCCCCTTGGTTTCAATGAAGGATACTATTAATGCTGCAGCATGCAAATTGTGCACTTCCAAGTTTTTAGCAATAATTTGGAGAAGGAGCTTTCTGTTCAAGCATGACTGTACCTGTGTGCACAAAGCCAGGTTCATAGAGACATGGTCTGATGAGATTCATGTGGAGGAACACAAGTGGGCTGCATAGAAAATTGGCTTCAACCCTATCAAACACCTTTAGGATAAACTGGAATTCTCATCAAATATCAGCATCTAACCTCCTAAATGGGCGCAAATCTCCCAGAATCTTGAGGAAAACCTTTCCAGAAAAGTGGGGGCTGTTATAACAACTTGGTGGTGGTGGTGGGGTTTGAGGAAGGGGCAACTCCATATTAATGGCCATGGTTAACAAGTTCATATACTGTAAATATGATGGTTAGGTGTCCACATAGCCCACTTATGGGAATACTTTTTAAAGGAAAAGAAATATGGGCTCATTGAAAAACTTAACAAGTCGACACCACAGTTCAAATTAATATGCATTTTTAGTACAAAAATATTATTTTAATATATAAATCCCACTGACTGTCACACTTCATTTCATATCCATTATTAACACATCTTAATTCTTCCCATGTCCTTACAAACTGAGGGTTGGCTCATTTTTATTTAAATTTTTCCAGCAGAGCAAAACTTTGTCATATTTTCTGTTGTAGACATATTAAAATCTAGAAATGACATGTTAAATCTGTAATATACTACAGATGTACAAAAATTAATGGAATTAACAAGAACTGTTTAGTGTCAAACGGGGGAGCTTCATGAGTGCCTTATGGGGATCAGAAGACTGGAGAGGGACTTACACCATCTATAACACTTCCTTCCATTCCTGTTCCCAGGACAGAGGAAGTCCTGCCTGGAGACATTTGACGTCACTTCCGATTCCTCCTGACTCCAACTCTTCTGTCCCTGCCACATTCACCAGCACAGTGCTGGGGGGGCAGAGCAGCTATTAATATTTATTACTCAATAAAAAACAATTCTGCAAATTAAATGGGGTTCCTGGCTGGGACCCCAACTCTTTAAAATTGCTTTTGTCTCCTTCTTGCAATAGTAATAGTGAAATTTACAGTCATGTACTTTGTAGTTTTGTCTTACACCAAAATGAAAAATGATGCACCTGTCTTAGTTACATATTCCTAGTTCAATCCAAGAGTAGGGTTGACAATCTACCATCAATATATAGTAATTGAGTATGTTTTGAAGGTGTATAAGTTGGTGGATAACATTCATGTGCAAATTCAATGTGTATATGAAGATAGCAGTATGAGTGCTAGTAGTGTCAGAAGATGAATGAAGCATCTCAATACAGATATGGTCCATCATACCCATAGTGTTAGCATGAGAACTGCTTCTACTGAAACCAACCAAGAAAAGAAAAACTGACGAACTGATCAGAGAGAATTAGTGAGTGGCTATCAGAGAAATGAGCCTGAATTGTTTTTTCACAAAGGAATTCCACTATAAAAGGACCTTCAGACTTCTGCAACATACAGTATATATTCATAGACATTTCATAGAGAAGTAAGAAAAAGTATGTAGATTTGCTGAATGTGATTTCCAATTCATGTCTTTACTGAACTATAAGATTAATATGGTCATTACGTTTGAGGTCATCCTCATATATGGGAATTGCCTTGGGAACAACGGTGGTAAAAGAGGCTGCTTTGTTCCAACTTCATTGAATATGAAAGACAACAGATAAAGAAGATACAGTCGGCTTGTACTAACTAGACACAGGCCATAATTTTGGTCAAAATATTTGTGTTTTTTAAATGCTTTCCAGAAGAAGAGTGGAAACATTTGCTAAATTGTTAATACTCTAATAAATTAACTAAATACTATAAGTCACTTCAAAAATGAACATTCGGTAAAAACTTACAAATTATTAACATTTGAAAAGCAGCAGATATAAAAATGACTTAGCATGACACATGGCCTCTCACCAGAAAACCAAAAGTCTTCTACCAACATATCTGATGTTTCTGATAAAGTCAACCTACAAAGACATCGGGAGTGTCTTCTACTGTATCCTCACAGTTGCTTGTGGGAATGGAGCCTCTAGTAAGTTACATTTTAGGATGTGAAGCAAAGCCCCAGAAACTTTTTAAAATACTAAGCTCTCATGATAAATAAAACACTAAAGAGACACACACTTGTTCAGTGATTTGGCACGTTTTTTGTTTTGCTTATATTTTATTTTTTGCCAGGCTGCTATGTTTCAGGACACCACAGACTTTGCTGGAAGCCAACTGTTGGGAATTCTTAAAACTTTATTGAAGAATGAGGACATGATCAGACAAAATGAGTCTCAATGGATTTTAATCTTTAGGCTGTTAAAATCTGAAGAAGTCACAATATAAAATGATTCTTGTGAACGATGAACATGGGAAAAGAGTTAAATAAATAAAAGGTATTACTATTAATATTATTATTATTATTATTATTTCAGTGCTTTGGATCTCACAGCCTTTCAAATGGTATGAAATTATGCCTGCTAAATAGACCTCTTACGAGAGGGCATAGTTGAAAGTCTTGGGTTGAATTTAGGCCCAGTCAGGGTTCGGGTACCTAATCAGGGTCATCTCAAAGGAAAATGTCTGGTATTAATTACTGCTAACTGTCCCAAGGATTCAGCTGACAATGGACGCAGTGCAGATCACCACTCGTTTTTATAGAATAGACATGTTGATGTTGGGCAAGATCTTTTCAGTGCATCACTTGATGGATTTAGCGATAACCCTAGTAGTACCTATGATGATAGGGACTACTTCTGCCTTTGTTTTCCAAAGCCATTCTGGAGCTGATGGTAGTGCTCTAATTTATACTCTTCTTTTGGACCAATGTTATCGAGATATCTATTAAAATGTTTTATTGGTGTATAGATTTGTATAAATGATGTCTGGTTGGTTGGCATTCACCATGACATCTGTTTGAACAGATTATTATTATTATTGTTATGCATTCCTGATATTGTTTCCATTTCTTCCTATTTTTTTTCCAAATTAAGCTAGAAAATAAACTTTTCATAAATCTTTACTGCATGTGCTGTAAGGCCTAAACCATGAAAAGCACATCTTAACATTGGCAGTGACCTTCAAGCCCCACCACTAAACTAGAAAGCTCAGGCTGCACATGTGTACAACACTCAAGAGTATGGAGAACACTGCAGGGTCAACTGGTTCAGTCTCCATGCTAGAAACAGGCTTGAAGCACTTGGCCCAAAGACAATTTGACATACTACAAAAAGCAATATTTTCCTAAATAAGTAATTACATTGAGCATATTATGGAAGCATACAGGAAAACTATTTAAAAAGACAAAGCTGAGGGGTGTTATAAAAATTTTAATATTAAATTAAATTACTTACTTATTTTGCACAACAGCTGCTGGGTTCCACTGGCCCTTAATGCAGAAATGCAACCGATATAGATACATTAACCGGTATAGATAACATTTACAGAGTCTTATATTTTTTACTCTTATTTAAATCTTTTGTATTTCACATGAATACAGAAAAAGTACTGTATATATGAGAATGATACTGTAGTTAATGGTGTTACCATTAACATTTTCAGATGATACCAAATTAGGTGGATTGGCAGATAATCTGGAGTCCATTGAATCATTACAGAGAGACTTGAAAAGCATATAGACTTGGGTAGATTTGTGGCAGATGAAATTTAATGTCAGTAAATGTAAAGTATAACACATAGGAAGTAAAAATGTTTTGTTTGAATACACAATGAGAGATATGAAACATGAAAGTACACATTATGAGAAGGATTTAGGAGTCACTGTGGACTCTATGCTATCAACTTCCCAACAGTGTTCGAACACCATTAAAAAGCCAAACAGAATGTTAGGTTATATAGCATGGTGTGTGGAGTACAAGTCCAAGGAGGTTATGCTCAAGCTTTACAACACACTGATGAGGCCTCTATCTGGAGTACTGGGTGCAGTTTGGGTCTCCAGACTGCAAAAAAGACATAGAAGCACTAGAAAAAGTCTAGAGAAGAGCAACTAGGCTGATTCCAGGACATAAGGAGATGAGTAATGAGGAAAGATTAAAAGAGTTGAGCCTATACAGTTTAAGCAAAAGAAGATTAAGAGGTGACATGATTGAAATGTTTAAAATTATGAAGGGAATTAGTACAGTGGATCGAGACTGTTATTTTAAAATGAGTTAATCAAGAACACAGGGACACAGTTGGAAATTTGTTAAGGGTAAATTTCGCACAAACGTTAGACACATGGAATGGGGCCTTCAAAACTTGACTTGATGTTATTTTGGAGGAATTAAGTGGATAGGAATGTGGAGCTTTCTTGAGCAGAGTGGCCTGTTCTCATCTAAATCTTTCTAATGTTGTAATGTGTTTCATACGGCGCTAGAGACCAAGGTTCAGTTCCCACTTCAGGCACTGTCTGAATATGTTATATGTTCTTTCCATGTCCAAGTACATTATTATCTTTGGAATCCAGTCTTCTTTCCCACATCCAAAAGACATACTATACATGTCAAAATAATTGACAACTGTACTTTAGATTGTAAATTGAGTGAGTCTGGTTGTGTTTAAGTGTGTGCTGGAACCTGAGCTGTTCCTTATCTTATATTTGATGCTCTCATCCTTGAATGATTAAGAATGTTTGTAGGTGTATAGATATATAATTACATTACTATTATTAACGTAAAGAAGTATAATTATAATAACTGGGATTAGGCTCAGAGAAATTAAAAGTAAATGGGTAGATACATATGTACTGTATGAAACAAATAAATATAGCTTTTAATCAAGTAAATTGTCCTTCACAAACTCTTTCTGTTTTACTGGTTTGAATGTTTTTCATTTGTCTTTTTTCACACTTAGAGTGCTCATACCACCCAAGGACATCCAATAATATATATCTGCTTATTGTATCCAAAGGGTTAATCCCTGTTTTGCCACAGTAAGCTCTGAGCTCCCTTCAACCCATAATTGTATTATGTGAGTTAAGAAAATGGATGGATGGAAAGCTACATGCTATTATGTTAAATGAAAAACTGGCTAAACTTTGCAATTATAAGAATTATAATCATTTCAATAGAAGTATCCCTTAATTTGAAGGGAGCGGGCATTATGCAATGTTCTGTCTAGACTAGATGATTCTGTACATTTGACGTTGCTGGTCAGCAAATATGGACGAATTTTTCTCAGCAGAGAAACTGTTTTGTCACTCTAACCTATCATATGCAACAAAATCATTCATTTCAAGGTGGCCTTGATGTGCCAGACAGGTCAGTCATATCTACTGATGGATTTATAGGCTCATGTACGGCTTGTAGGTTTCCCAGATGCACTTCTAATTCCCTGCTGGCAGATAGCTAAAAATTTGGGTGCCTTTTGCCAGAGGACCTCACCTTGACACCAGTAGGTAATGAGTTTCTACAGTATGTATGTTTTGCCCCCGTTGCAATATGTGGGGTACATTGAATTTGCAGTTGAAGATTCAGAGAGAGTGACCATGTATTCAAAGAGCATGATGCACAGTTTTCAGAAAACTTCAGCCTGCTTTTTAAACCTGAAGAAAACTCCGAGCTCTCTGGACAGCTTTTCATTTCCTTGTCAATATCCCGGGAGCATCTCACAATATTAAAAACACTTCAGGTTCACCACTGTCAGGAGAAGTCAGCCAACGAAAACTTCGAAGAGAGAGACTTGAGGTGAACATGACAGTCAGGAGAGACAGGACAGTGTGCAATGGAGCACATTAACTCTATTAACT
This sequence comes from Erpetoichthys calabaricus, assembly GCF_900747795.2. Classification (NCBI taxonomy): domain Eukaryota; kingdom Metazoa; phylum Chordata; class Cladistia; order Polypteriformes; family Polypteridae; genus Erpetoichthys; species Erpetoichthys calabaricus. Next base: position 220,911,253 of record NC_041395.2, read on the forward strand.
CTCCTTAAGTATTGCCAGTGTGGGATTGGTTCTGTTTCTAATAGCAGCAACATTAAAGTGTCCATCACAAAGCAGAGCACCATAGCCAAGTCTATCAAGTGAAAGAGTGCACAGAGGATAAACAGTTCACACTGTAACATTGCCTACATATTTCGTCTTATGATTGGTGAATAACAGGAGAATGTCATTGGTTAATCCCCAGAATATAACTGTCAGGAGTTGACTGGTGGTCTGCCTCAGGCACTCCTTTTACCTGCATTTTGCCCTTGGCCCATCCTGTCAGTGAATACGTCGTGTTAATCAAGCTACAATGATGCAATGGGGGATACTGGAAATAAAGACGGAGCCCACCGAGTGATCTTCACTGTAGCATTGTGCATTCTGTCCTTTCAAAAGCCTTTTACTTAGTGCTTCCAGTTTTTATAGTTTTGTGTTTTTGACCCTTGCTTGCTTTCTTTGCTTAGCTCTATGGAATATTTTTGCCTGTTACTGCCAGCCTTGTGTTCTGACCTCCTGTCTGCTATTTTATTATTGTTTTTGCATTTCAGACTTGTATAATAAAACAGTTTGTACAGTGCCTTCCATAATGTTTGGGACAAAGGCACAATTTCCTGAGATTTACCCCACAGTTTAAAATTGCAAATCAAACAAAATCAATTCAGACGTGATCAAAGTACACATTTCAGAATTTAATGGTATTTGCATACATTTCAGTCACACCATTTAGAAACCTGCAATCCTTTTTTTATTCACACATTTCAGGGCACCATAATGTTTGGGACATTAAAGCATTATTAAAGCAGTCATATTTAGTACTATGTTGCATATCCCTCACATGTACTGACTGCTTGAAATCTGTGATTCATAGACATCAGAAGGTGCTGAGGATCTTCTCTAGTGATGCTCTGCCAAGCCTCTGATGTGGCCACCTTAAGCTCATGGTTGTTTCGGGGGCTTGTCCCCTTAAGTTTTGTCTTCAGTATATGAAAGGTGTGCTCATTTGGATTTAAATCAGGTTACTGGCTTGACTATTCAAGGATATTTTCCATTTTTTAGCTTTGAAAATCTTCTCTGTTGCTTTACAAGTAGAGTATGTTTGGGATTATTATCTTGTAGGATGAAGCACCATCCAATGAGTTTGGAGGCATTGACTGGAACTTGAGCAGATAAGATGTTTCTATACACCTCAGAATTCATTGTATAACTGCCATCAAAAGTTACATCATTAATGAATACAAGTATGCCAATACCTGTGGCAGCCATACATGCCCAAACCACAACACCCCCAGCAACATATTTAACAGATGACGTGGTATGCTGTGGATCTTGGACAGTTCCTTTATGTCTCCACATTTTGCTCTTGCCATCACTCTGATACAAGGTCATCTTTGTCTTGTCTGTCCACAAGATCTTTTTTCCTGAATTCTGGAGGCTCTTATAAGTACTTTGTCGCAATGTGTAATCTGGTCATCCTGTTTTTGTGGCTAACTAGTGGTGTTCATCTTGCAGTGTGGCCTCTGTATTTCTGGTGATCAAATCTTCTACAAATAGTCATCTTTGATACACACACACACATCTGTCTTCCAAAGACTGTTTCTGATCTGTCGGAGAGGCAATTAGGCTATTTCTTTACCAAAGTGAGGATTCTTCTATCATCAGCAGTTGAGGTCTTCCTTGGACTACCAGTCCCTTTACGTTGACTGAGCTCACAAGTGCATTCCTTCTTCTTAATGATATTCCTAACAGTTGATTTAGGTAATCCTAAAATTTTTATCGATGTCTCTAATGGTTTTATTCTTGCTTTTTAGCTTCATAATGGCTTCCTTGACTTCTGTTGTTACAGCACCTATCTTCATTTTGAACAATAGCAACTACAGGCTCCAAAGGGTAAAAGCAAGCCTAGGTATCTTATGAAGCAATGAAACACACCTGAGGAATCACAAACACCTGTGACACCACCTGTCCCAATTTTTAAGTAAAACCTTAAACTCAATATCTCTGTCCAGTTATTGGTTCTCAGAGTTCCCAAGAGTTGGATTATCATTCCTTGTCTAGCTGCGGTCCCTTAAGGGAATGTAGGTCACTATGTAAAGTCCTGTATTGGTGGTAAACTGAGTTCATGAAAGGAGTGAAAATAAAAGTTCCAATCATCGAATAGACCACGATTAGAGATCCCTAGGGTTGAAATGCAGGGTACAATAAGGACAATGAGACAGATAAGAGGTTACTGATAACAATTATATGCCTGCTTTGAAATTTCTTCCTATGCCTGCTGTTTTTTTCTTATTGACATTATACTTTTATGCCTCTAAGTCTATATTATGTTTGCTTAGGTGTTAATCAGTTTGTGTGGAAGAAGTTAGATGGGGTCAATGTCTGTCCCCTTGACCTTAAAAACCTTCATTATACACTTGGGGCAAAAAAAAAATGGGCCTGGAAACTTTTTCTATAAATGTTCTCTTGACGGATACAGATTATGTTATGTTAGAACTTATTGCACTTAGAAACATCTACTATACCTTCTCCAGTGTCATTGCTAGTCATTTCACTTGTATAATCTCTTTGTATACAAAATCATGATCATGAATAGCACATTGAATATAAAATTCAAACTAGCACATGTCTGGATGTACCAACATTTCAAAAAATAACTTATGTAAAGACTTTTTATTTAAAAGAAAGGTCTTTGTTTGGTGATGATCCACACCTGATGAAGCTCATCAAAGTCTTGTTAATGCGCTTATAAATTGTACCATGTGATAAAGTTGGGAGAGATCTACAGCATGCAGTACAGTGAATCCCAAGGAGAACAAGTGAGAAAATCTGTTTGAGGGATTATTTAAGGAGGGGTTGTTGTCAAAAACTGTATAGCTGGACTTCATCACTTCATAGACCCTAAAGGAAGAGAGCATCCCTGTTTCTCTATTAGTTATTAAGAGAACAGGTCAAAGTTTTGAAATAACAGGTGATGTTGCTAGAAGTAAAGGATGTTGAAGTTTCAAAACCACCTCATGCAGGGATGACCAAAGTCTATATATTATGGTGATGAAAGTCCAAAAAAACATGCAAAATGTGCCAACAAAACTCTTTCTAGAAGGACAATTACAATAAGGTTGTCACTTGCTGGTTTTGAGTCTAGAAGCTTTCCACCTTTATCCTTTCATTTTGGCATAGGAATTCTGTGTTTTATGAAAGAAGTAAATCATCACATAAAAAGTTTTACCTTTTTCAAACTGTGGAGTAAACAATCTCAACTTCTGATATGGTTTCATCCTAATTAAGCTCAGGAGGCTACATGGTGTACTTGTGTATTTTCTCCCTTTCCTCTAAAAATAACACTCTTCATTTAAAAAGAGAACACAAAAGACTACAACATTAGTTTTCCTCAGCCATCTCTTCACTTTCCCTGTCCATTTGAGTCCCATTTGTGGTGTAGATCTTCTTATTTGAATACAATTTTATTAGTGTATGTATGAGACTCTGGTCCTGTCAACCCAATTTATAAACAGCTCATATATTTATTGATTCATAAGGGGATATCACTAACTTGAATGTAATCCATCTTTTGTTTTGTAACCATTTAACAGTTAAAGATCACCTGTTTTAAGTCAGCTGTCTTGGTTTTCATGTCTAAAAGAAATGAAGCTGTAGTCACTTTGTGTGTGCTGACCACCTACAAATCACATTTGATTTTTTCATTTGATAGCTTGTACCTTACTACCCTGACCATGTTGAAAATAGCTTTAAAAATAGCGTAACCAAAATACAGTCATGGCGCGTGCATGTGCATTACTTTTCACACTGACCGGGATTTATGAAGTGGAAGAACGTGGAAATTGGCAAATGCACAGATTTATACAACTGGATTTTTTTATGTGTATGAACATTTCCGCTTTTGTCCTTACGTCATGTTTTAGTGTGAATTCTATGCACGGCGTTATGCATGAGGCCCCTAGTGTTTTTCTGCTCTAAAGTGAGTTTATAGCGTTGAGTAATTCTAATAGTGTCAAAGGTTTATCCAGTTCCTCTGCACTGAGAGCATCTAGCTGTGGTATCTGTAATATATCAAAAATGCAATATATTGTGTCTTGTATTCTTTAAACTGAGTAGAATATAAGGACTTATAGTAGTCTCTAAATGTGTGCAATATATTTTTATTAGTTTTCCCTCTGTGTTCATAGTAATGATGGAGTAATTTAAAAATGAGTTGTTCCATTTATTTTGTTGTCAAGAGGTTGAGTTCTGATTGCAAATTCTGTCTTTTCATAAAAATTGCCTCATTTGGAGACATGGCGTGTTCTTGATTTATTCTGGTAATTTCACTGATTAACTCTGAGGTCTTCTTGGTTTCCAATTTATTTTTGTGGGAGAGGTATGAAATAATCTGTCCTCTTAAAACTGCCTTCAAATTTTTCCAGCGTATTCCAGCAGAAACCTCTGAGAATGCATTTGTCTCTAAAAGAGAATCAATTTGGTTAGATATAAATTTTTTACAGTTCTTGTCAGCTAATAACAGGGTGTTAAGATCCCACCTGTGAGATGAGTGTGTGGGGCATAGTGATTTGAGCTCCAGGATCAGAGGTGCATGGTCGGAGATAACAATAGCATCATACTTGCAAGATTTGATCATGGGCAAGAAATTGATATATAAATAAATAATCAATTCTTGAGTAGCAATGATGTACTGGTGAGGAGAAGGAATATGCTCTTGAGTGTGGATTTAGAAATCTCCATGGGTCTGATAAGTTATGATCAGTTAAAAACTGTGTGATTATTTTTGCAGTATTAGATGTTATTTCCCCAGTAGTTGAAGACCTATCCAGGTCTGAAGTTAAAACATAATTAAAGTCTACAACCATTACAATTTTTTGAGTGTTCAAGTTAGGAATGGATGCAAATACATTTTGGATGAAGTCTCTATCATCCACATTGGGTGTGTAGCTATTTATCAAAATCACTTTACAATTAAATAAATTACCCATCACTGTCACATATCACCATTCAGGATCAAATATTACATCTAATACTACAAATGAAATTGTTCTGTGAATTAAGATTCCCACATCTCTAGTTTTCTTTGTATAGGTAGAGTGGAATATTTGGCCATTCCAGTCTTCGCAGCTGAAACTGATCCTTGCTGACTAAGTAAGTCTCCTGTAAAAATACTATCTTGGCATTTAGACATGTTAGGTGAGAGAATACTGTCTTCCTCTTTAATTCGTGATTGAGACCTTTAACATTCCAGCTCACAAAGTTCACTGTTTGGTCATAGAGAGATTGCTTCTGAACTTTTGTTGTCATTTTAAAGTCTTAAATTAAGGTAGTACATTATTACATATGATAGCTTTAACCTTACTTTCCAATATTGCCAGGAGTTATGGCTATGAAGCATATTGTTGTGTTGACACAATAGTGGGGATAAAAAGGACAGATCAGAAATAGCTTGATCTCTTTTTCTCCTCCTCCAGAACCCCTACTCCCCCATTTTGCCACCCCAAGTTAGGCTAGAACACACTTCATGAAGTCCCAGTCTTCTGACATGCCTAGAGACAGAGCACTGCCCAGAAACAAAACAAACCCTAAAGCAGCAGTGCTAAAGGAATAAAGTACAGTTATCTAGTGTAAAAGGTAGTTTTTAAAATGGCATGTCAACATGTACAGCCTGTGACTTTGAGGCTAGGTATTTGCACCGGCAATCAGAAGGTTGCTGGTTTGATTCCCATAAATACCTGATTCCACTACATTGGGCCCTTTAGCAAGGCCCTTAACCTACAATTGCCCATTTACAAAATTGAGCAGAAACATGTGTATGCATGGTCTGAGGCTGCCATGAAAATGTGCGTAACACTATGCCAAGTTTATTTTTTATACATCTCAATTGGAGCATGGAAACTGGCGTACACAACATTTTTGTGTATAAGTACCATTTATACTGTACATGAGGCCTCTGGTCTTTTCTCCTCTCGCAATAAAACCATTTACTCAGCGCCATCACAACTTGGCTATATGCCCATCATGCCCTTATGCCTTACTTTCTGTGTTCAGTTTCCTGACAACTGCAGTTATCTCGAACATAATTGAGACCCATTTGGCTGTGTCAGGCTGCTATTTCAGCAGGGCCCTGCCAATAAAATCACACTCACTGACTTTTTTGAACTCTTGCATTTTGAACTATTTTGTTTTATGTATTTCAAGCACATTTTGACCTATCAAATCATATCTGACCTTTTTGGGGTTTTTTTTGTTTTTTTTCTTTTCTTGTGGGTGTTCTTTGGTTCTGATTATGATCCAGTCAAATTTCTGCTTTTTATTATTGATGACAAAAGTAAAAAGGTTGGGCACAACCCAAATGCTGAGTTTTGCATTACACCATCTCTGAATGATTCTTGCAATATGAGCTGCAAGCTTTGTAAATAAGCAGATGCCTACCATTAAAGGAAACAGATAAGACAGAAAAGGCTAAAATGGGGCTTCTTATCTTAACTGCTAAACAATAAGGGTGCTGCTCTTGACAATTGTGTTCAGCTCACCAGACAAACAATTACACATCCAAGAAATTTAGACCGGTAATACAAATCTGAAAATGGCTTCTGTGTTGCAGGAGTGTCAACCACAGCAAAACGAACATTAAGGAATAAAATGACTGAATGGAGGAGAAACTTTTCATTGTTAATTTTAACAAAATGAGGAGATTAAACAACCCTTAGCAGGTATAAAAATGGTTCAATTAAAAAAATGGAAGAGACATCACTCAAAAATACAAAGTTTTACAAATAATAATTGAGTGGGTGCAACTCCAAAATATGATGACCTCCACAAAACAAAACCTAGAACAGACACAAATAGATTCTTATCTATTCTTCTGTTTTTAAGCTTAGGTTTACTTCACTGATCCACAACCCTGGGTTTGAATCCTGCTCTTACTGTAAACTTTGCCAGAACGGATTTTGCAAACTCCTTTCGTCTGCATGGGTTTTCCTCCCACACTCCCAAAGAAGTATATCAAGATAAAGTGTGATTTGTGTGGGTGTCTATGTGAGCAGGCCCTACAATAGGCTGAAGTCTTGTCCATGGCTGGCTTGTGTCTCAGTACTGCCAGAATAGATGTTAGGCCCATGCAATTCTAAATTGGATTAAGTAGGTTTGATAATTTTAACATTATGTTATTTTTTTAAGCACAAGCAATTCCTCCAGCTTTCAACAAGGGAAACAAGATGGAACAAATCAGATTTCCTGTTACTAGTATTACTATGTTTGATACCTGATTTTATGTAAAAAGATAAATAAATAAAACAGCCAGAAACTATCAAACTCTGGCACAAGTTGTCAACCGATGACACAGTACTCAAAAAAAGAAACCAGAAAAAAAAACTGAAATAAAAAAAATTAAAGCATGAATTAAAGGATCCATTTTATCTCCCTTCTTGCAGATTGGAGTCACATTTATTTATTTCTCTTTATTAGATATGTCTTATCTCCAAAATAACTGCTCAAAAATGTCTATCAAATGTTTATACTTACACAGACAGGAAGGGAAATGAGAACATTTGTTCTGAGGTTTTGACTGGTAAGAGTCCCAGTACTGTCTGTGCACAAATTTTTTGTTTTTGTAACAACAATATCAGTAACAATATTCGGTGATTTGGCGGCATCAGCTGAATCATCTGAAGAAGATATATTGTGCCACTTTTAATAATTAATGTCTTAATGCTATACATGCAATGAAACTTTAGAGATTTTCCTCAGATATGCACGGCATATTGTTTGTATGTTACCAATCACTATGGCTTATCTTCTTTAACTGAAACTGATTAAAAATAATTAACCCTCAAAGATGTAACAAGACTATACAGTCTTGCCGTCCTGTCCATTAGGTGAATTTCACAGGCGTTATTAATGACTTCACCTTCAACTATGAAAGCTTGACCTTTAATTTTCTATATTTGTTTTGCATAACGTGAAAAGGATATTTTGTTTTATTTGTTTTGTGCGGTTGCAAAATATGCACTGATGAACTTTTGCCTTTGGCAACACGCTATCAGCGCATGCTCCCAACCTATAAATTAAAAAAAAAAAAAAAGTGTTGGCAATGTTTTGCATGTAGCGTGAAATGCTGCAGATTACACACTGATAATATTTTGTTCGTCAAAGCTTTGTTAAGTGCTTGTGAGGCCCATTAGGATTAACTGTAACCCAGGCCCTGACATGTACGAGTAACTGCCCATCATCTATTTCTAGATGATCCCCTTTAAATATTCTAAAAATCAAATGTTTTTGCTGTGCTGTTCAAAACATCTCGACCTGTCCAGTCCAAACCAACCACAATAGTCTGATGATTTCTGGGAACACACACAAACAAAAAAACTTTAATGAATAACTTGCTTGACCATGGGCTCAGCTTGTAGGAATGAATGGATATTATATGCATGGAGGTGAAGAGATTGCTCAGATTGACGACGTCATTTCATGCTTGTCACAAAAAATAAACTACACGTGTACATGTGCCAGGTGATGTCTTTTCATCTCCTCATGGTAGGAGATGTCTGACAATGAGATGTACCAACTATCTCCTTAATACCTGCAATCACTGGTCTCTCCTAACATCCTATCAAGAATTTGTTGGTCCTTTTTGATTTCCCTACTTTCTGTTATTCTTCTTGGCATGCTGAAACTGGACAATGTTTCTCAGTTCCATTCTCATATTATAACATAATTAACCACATATAAAACTAACAAAATGAACAGAACAATAATAATTGACAATGATTAAAAATTTTGAAAAAAATCCAACTAATACAAAATATCACAAAAAAATCAGAAAGAACAAAATACAAAAAAGGCAGAATACAATACCCCAAGGCGAGACCTGCAGCAGACCATGACACTCATAGTACTTGAATAGAACATTCCATATTCAGAAAAGAACAATTCTTTAACATACTCAGGTTAGGTTCATTTTTTTATCTCAATGATTTGCATAAAACTGAACTCAGAGTGCACCTAAAAAAAATTTCTAAATAAATTGAGATTCACTTCCAGCAAAATCTGTGCCATTCTCACAAGACGAAAAGCATTTAGTTTCTGTCTGGAAGCATTTTTCATGCATTAATTCTACATGCATCTGCTTGTCATTTAGTAAATGGAAGAACTCAAGTGAAAAAAAAATACAAAACTCATTTCCAGTCACTTTAAGACATTTTTTGAGACATCAGTTGTGTGTTGTGGTTGTTCTGGTAGTACATACTACGATGATCACTTTGCCAACTATAGCCAGGTTTCCATCCAAGGAGTTTTTGCGAAAAAATATTTAGCGCTTCAAATTTTTTTACTGATATAGCTGATGGAAATGCTAATTATCGATAAAATGTTGTACATGTCGACATAATATTTTTCCGTTTAACTTTAGCGCATAAATTCCATATCGATACTTCAGATGTCGCAAAAACTACATTGGAAACAGTTTTTGTCGGAAAAAAGGGCTTTAACGCAACTAAATGTGTCACATTTTCATCACGTGCAATCAAAACGAGAATGGCGGAGCGGTTCGCATGGTCTGATGAAGAGAGTTTTTTTTTTTGATTAAACGTCGTTATTTTGTATTAATTCAAATTTCAGTTTTAATTAAAAACCTTAAGGGAAGCAGGTTAATTCAGTTGTTATCGCAATGTGAAGGGATGTTGAAAGGTAGGCTCACCTGTACAGATCCGATGCTGCAAACACAGCTGCATCATGGGCACTTCCAGGAGTGCCAACGCAAATGTCTCGTATCATGCACCTGTCATCAACAAGGGCCTGGAGAACAATAGATGGCCACCCTTTGCGATTAATGTACTCGCGGTAGCCTTCCGTCGGGGGAAGAATAGGCACATGCGTGCCATCCAGCGCACCGTAAATCTGTGGCACAAGATGCACCAAGGAATTGCGGTATGCAATTTCATTGGCCTCCGCTACAGTCGGAAGTCTGATATAACGCCGCATTAATTTTTCTTTAATAGCGGTGCACACAGCATATACACATCGATGGACGATAGTTTTACTAACCCCGAAAGTTTCTCCAACTACTCTATACTCGGTGCAGGTTGCCAGCTTGTAAAGGGCGATGGCAATCCGCTTTTGGGTTGGAACCGGTGGTCGGTGGCAACCTGTGATGGGCGCAACATCAGGACTGATGAATCCACACAACATCTCAAACGTCGGCCGTGTCATTATAAAATGTTGCAGCCAGAGATTTTCTGTGAAGTGTCTCTCCACCACCTCCTCCCAGAAGGTCTTATTCCGTCATCTCTCCCATACCCGTGGGTTTCGTCGCACTGGGGTACTTTCTTCGAGCTCTAGGGCTATCAGACAAGCAACTGCTTCATTCTGCTGTCGTCTTCGGATATTATGTACAATTCCAATTATTTGTGAAACTGAAATAACAGTAAGCTGGCAAATTTCAAAAAACTGTCTGAATAATCTCTCCATTTCTTTGTTTCTTTGTTTAGTGGAGGGGGTGTAACGTGGAAAACAAAAGGTAGATAATTTGCGACATACACAAAATTATGTATGGAAACGGCTCAAGGGCAGATTTTTTTCGCGATACAACAAAAGTTATGCGACAGTTCGTTTTGGGGGGGATGACGTCACCACGCACACCATTTTATCGATAAAAAGCCAGTTTGATGGAAACAGGCTGGAGACAGCAAATTTCACACATTTTTTTTACGTATATTCTGTTTGTCGATAACAAAACGTCGCAAAAAACTGGATGGAAACTTAGCTTATGATGTCAAATCCTAAATAAGCGAACTTGGAGCTCCACATGAAGTGTGCATACAGTATCCTCAACTAGAATGAGGTACCATATATGCTCATGTATAATTCGGGTCTTGAAACCCGAAAAATCGATCATAAAATCAGACCCCAACTTATACGCCCATTCAAAAATGCAACACTTAATTTTTTTTTTTACATCTTCTTGCCTCCTCCCATCTCGCATCAGTTTCTCAGACACCGTGCAGCAGCACAGTTACCAATTTGTTTTGTTACTTCAATGATGTTTAATTTAATACCAACTTCATATTTTCTTGTGATCGAACGCTCCATCGTAGATCAGGGACGCTCTTACGATAAAGGTGCATGAGGGTGTGAGATACAAAAAACACAAATCAGTGCAAATGTTGCTTCGGAATAGTTCTGGTATTACTGTGTGGTTACATAGGCACAATAGAGAGAGAGAGAGGTTAGGAGCCTGCACTGATACGGCGCATTGCTGCTCCCACATAGAAAAAAAGGCAATGTGCTCCGTGGTTACTCTCTCAGGTGGGTGTTAGCATATCATCATCTCTTGGACCAATAGCGTGAGTTTTCCGCATTCGACTTATACGACCGACATTCTAAAATACGTGAAATTATAAGGTAAAATCAAGTTCTGACTTATCCGCAAGTATATACAGTAGTTGCATGTTAATGGTTTGATGAGTGTAGGTGTTGTGGAAAAAGCATGTTCCTGTGGAGAAACACAGTAATGTGCACATTACATGGCATGTTTTGGTGTGTCTTCATGTGAAAGATACGCAACGTATCACATTTAAAAAGAAACTGTGCTGCTCTCCTCTGTGGTGGCGTGAATGAGAGGTATAAACAGAATTGATTTTACAGATGTGTGATGGATAACATGCAGGTAAACATGGAAGTGTGAGCAAGACTTTAGGAAGCAATATTCCTTGTTTTCTACTTTCACAGTTTCATTGTACTGATAGTACTAGGGTGTTGTACCGTGTTAGCCATTATGAATGTAGAGAAAAGCCAAGCAAAATACAATGACAGTATCAGCTTCCTTCCTTCCTTTAAAACCACAGAAAACCTTTATGCTATGTTTCATGCTTCTCATGTGTTAAATCACTGGTGAATCTAATTTTAGCGGCAGTTTTGAGCAACTCTATATGAATCGAACCGTAACCTGTTTCACTCATCACTAGTCCTCTCATTATGTTAACTATTCTTGTACCTGTCTGACGAACCAGCACCGTCTACCTCTTTGTGCTCAGGGAATTTACATTCACACAGTGCTTTGAGATTTCAATGTCAGTTTCATGCAAACTACAGAGAAGGGGTCTAGTCAAACGTTACTGGAGATACAAAACGGCGCAATCAAAATTCAAAAGGTGAGCTCTGTAGAAAAGTAATTGACTCTCACTTTGATTTGTTGAAGTGCGCATCAGTTTGGGTACGATCCCAGTTGCAGCTCTGACTTATTTGATTGATTTCTTCTTTGTGTCTAATCATGTTCCTACACTCAACCCTTCTTTTCATTTCATTGTTTCCTTGCTGTTGCTGCATACATGCAAACCAGCTATATTTATAAAAATGTATCTAATCACTCACTATACAAGCAAGAAAAGTACTCACATCATTAATATTCTAAATAGTAAATTTGGCTTGCTATAGTATTTCAAATGGTGTGGAAGATGTAAAACTGTAAGTTAACTGATCAATGAATTATTGGAGTGTGGTCGATAAAGCCTAAATGGCTCTATAGCTCATGCAGTGTAAAGACATAAAGCCAAGATAAGCTCTATACCTCTAGTCTGGGGCAGAGAGCCTAGATGGCTGGACAAGTCGTAAGAAAGTGACTACTTTTTTTTTTTTTTTAGTCACTATGCCTGACTCTTCTGTCTCTTTTGACACATAATTCGCTCTTTGTCTCCACTGGGAGCCTCTTGTCTAAGCCATTTATTCATAAATGTAATTATGGCTAGCCAGATGGGAGGGGGCTCTATCAATAAATGTCATTATTACGCTAACTGCAGTGTAGAGAGCGAGGCCCATTAGATCTGTTCAGCTTTTCCCCATGAGGACAGGCATCTCCAGGTAGGCAGGATGTGGATGGACTCATTTGGTTTTCACAAGTCATTACCTGTGCACAGAACGTTGAGTCAAATTGCTTGATTGGCTAACAATGCTCCAGAGCAGTGCAAATATATCAGAATCAATTAAATTGCCCAGAGTCAGCCCTCTGCAGTGATTGCTTCATCCACCGGACGGGGATGTGAGACAGGAGGGAGGGAAGCTCCTCATCTGTCAGAGATGCAACTTTGCAGGCAGGGAAATTAAAGAAGACCCGCCCCAAGTGAATAGGGCAATTTAAAATTGTGTGGAGGTGCAGAGAAAGCAGATTCTAGCCCAGAATGGATGGGTAATGTCAGTGGAGCTGCTTAGGGAGGGGTTGGACTTGGTGAGGCTTAACATCAGGGTTAAAGATGGGAAGAGGTTATGTTTAAAGTTTAAAGGTTCTATTATCTCAGCACCCATTGCCCTCTTTTAAAGTCAGTATGCACTTTTCAAGAGAATTTATTTTTTCATCTGCAGGGGATTTGCACTGTTTGTATTTTCTAGCGTACGTCTGTGCTGATGAGCTCTGTGTCTGTCAACATAGTGGCATCTCATCCAGGGTGGTTCCTGCCTTACATCCAGGGCTGCTGGGCTTCCTGATTCGGAATACAAGTTCAGAAAATGAAAATTCTTTTTCTACCAAAGTACTAGTGCAAAACACCCCCTAACATAATGCAAACTGTAAATTAGGTTATTTATTACATCAACTGTTAAAAAAAGCAATATGTCACTTTTCTGAAGACTGCTTTTCATTAAAATGGTAAATTTTGCTAACAGCCATTTGTAGTTCCATTTAACCGGAATGGCTTTCCCTACAAATAATAACACCGGTATCCACAAAAGTTTTCCACATCACTGATGAAAATTAATTGCCAATTGATATTGTGAGTTAAAGTTTTTCCGGCAAAATATCGCTATTACTAATGTGCAACATCTGGCTAAATGTAGACTTAAAAATGCAAATGTAAATGTCTGGTTTATTTCTGTAAAACATCCTACATATCTACAGTACAGTTTAATGAATATTGAAACCTAAAGGGAAACAGATACCAGAAAAGTAAAGCTCATGTGTTATTGTTATTGTTTGCCCTGAATCATTTAAAGATTATATTTTAATTGGATTATATTTTATTGGAGAATGTTATATATACACGTAAGATAGAGCCAGGCTCACGTTTTCTATCTGAATTATCAAACAATCCTTCTGTGATCATGCATTGGAATAAGTGGGATTGAAGAAGCAATGGATGGATGGACAGGGGTATGAATGAATGGATGGATAAGTTTTTCTCTGGTTACTTCATTCCCACATATCAAAAGAATGTATTTGTTAGCTGATCCCACAATTTACACTCTGAAATTTTCCAGGATAAGTCTGTGTGGTTGTGTGAGTAAATGTGCAATCTGATGGGACAGGTGCCTGTTGTGTAACTCAGTGTGCCCTCTGATGGACAGATGCCCATCTGGGGTAGGGAGCTCTTATCTTGTGCCCACATTGCTGGGGTAGGTTTCAGAACTATCCCCCTGTATCCGAACAAACTGCTTTAAAAAGTAAATGAATAAATGAAGGCATGAATGAATGAATTTGATCAGTCCTCGTGTTCAATAGGAATGAATTTGATTGATTGCTGTCTGTTCTGAATTTCATCATTGGTGAAATGTATATGCTCTTTTACTATAATTAAAATATAGTTCAGGCCTGAAGACACTAAATATGGAAAGGAAACTCTTTCATTCTTCTCCTTGAATCCAAATAACTCATCATGAACAGTGATGCAGGAAAACTGAAATGTAAGCACCACAATAAATACCAGAAAGTAATAATAACATAACATTCTCAAAACTGCTTAATCCAATTAAGTCACAGGGTTCTGGAGGCTATGCTGGCAACACAGGACATAAACCTAAAACCAACCCTGGATGAGATGCCATTTGATTGAAAGGCAATTTCAAAAGGTCTGAGGTTCAAATCCTTATTAACAAGGTTAAGGCCAAAAATTACATTATATTTTAGGTGCAAGAATTGTTACACAGCAGCAATTTCTATGGGCTTTTTTTTCTTACATGCTCTATTGAATGAAATATTTTTGGATTTTGTAGACAATTGAACATGTACTATATGTGTTACCTTTAACAAGAGCACAGATCAATCCCTCAGGCTTTACAGTCTGCCCCTTACAATAAAGGGGTATAGGGAACTAGAAACTATCCCAATAAATCAGAGACTAGAACAAGGTCTAGTAAACAGAAGGAATTCATGCGAGTTTTAAAATGATAACATAGCATTACACTGGGAAAGAAGCACCTCCATTCTGAACTTTGAACCCAGATAACTAAAACTAAAAAACAATAAGCAAAATTAATGTCAGAAATGAATAAGAACAGATTCCTGAACCCACATAGTCTCAGTCAGGCTCACAAGGGGTTGAAGTCTGGCAGAACTGGGTGAAAGGCAGGAAAGAGCCCAGGACAACACAGGATTCATTCATGTGCACACACACACACTAATATGGTAGTCATAACCAGCACGTTTCTGTGGACATGAGAAGAAAACATCAGCTTCACACAGAAACCAGGTTTAAAATCTGCACAAAAGGTCCAAGAAACCATGTCACATGATTTGAACTTGGAACAAAAGATTCATAAGGTGGCAACATTACTCACTGCACTGCCATGAAACCATTTCAAAGTGGTTCTTATTAAAAATAATATACACATTGTAATAAACAAACAGAGCCGTATAAAAATTTTGGGTTTTTAGCCCTGTATACTGTAACAAAATTATGGTCAGTAGTTCAAAATAACTCAAAGACATAGAAAGCGGGGTAGACGGACAATTCATGGGGACGGACCGGAAATGAAACGGTAGGAAGCTGGGAAAATCGTGGTGCTGGATGGGTAGCTGATGTCATCACATGGGAACCAGAGGGAAGAAAGGAATCCAGAAGTGCTGCGGCTCTTTGGATCAACCGGGCAGTATTACGGCGGCGGAGCCTCGTTCTTTCTGAAGAAATAAAGAGAGAGAGGTTAGTACATTGCCGTTGTCCCCTGGCACGACTTGTCGCATTGTGTGTCGGGTCCTTAAACTGCTCCCCATGCGCATGTGTGTGACAATATATACACTGATCAGCCACTACATTAAAACCACTGACAGGTGAAGTGAATAACACTGATTATATCATTACAGTGGCACCTGTTAAAGAGTGATATATATATATATATATATATATATATATATATATATATATATATATATATATATATATATATATATATATTGGGCAGCAAGTGAGCATTTAGAAGGTGATGTGTTGGAAGTAGGAAAAGTGGGCAAACGTAAAGATCTGAGTGACTTTGACAAGGGCCAATGTGTGATGGCTAGATGACAGGGTCTGAGCACCTCCAGGAACGGCAGGTCTAGTGGGCTGTTCCCAGTGTGCAGTGGTTAGTACCTACCAAAAGTGGTCCAAGGACTATCCGTAAACTGGCCTACAGAGTCATGAGTGCCCAAGCTTCAATGATGCGAGTATGGAGCGAAGGCTGGCCCTTCTGGTCTGATCTCACAGGTGAGCTACTGTAGCACAAATTCCTGAAAAGCTTGAGAAGAAGGTGGTAGAACACACAGTGTGTATGGGGCTGTATGGCCACAGACCAGTCAGAGTGCCCATGCTGATCTCCATCCATCACTGAATGCAGCTGGATAGTGTCAGAACTGGACCATAGAGCAATGAAAGAAGGTGATCTGGGAGGAAAGCAAGCTGGCAGAGGCAGTATGATACTCTGGGCAACATTCTGCTGGGTACCCTTGGGTCCTGGTGTACCACATACCTAAAGGTTGTTGCAGACAGCATGCACCCCTTCATGTCAAGGGTAATCCATTATGAGTGTGGCCACTTTCAGACAGGATAGTGTGCCCTATCACACTACAAAAATTGTTCAGAACTGGTTTAAGGAACATGACAAAGAGTTTAAGGTGTTGAACATTGGCCTCTAATTTCCCCAGATCTCAAACCGATCAAGCATCTGTAGGACATGTTGAAATAACAAGTCCGGTCCCAGAAGGCCCCACCTTACAACATACGGGACTTAAAGGGTCTGCTGCTAATGTCTTGGTGCCAGACACCACAGGACATTTTCAGAGGTCTTGTGGAGTCCATGTCTCTATTGGTCAGAGCTGTTTTGGTGGAATGAGAGGGATCTACACAATATTAGGCAGATGGTTTTAAAGTTGTTGCTGATCAGTTTATATATTGTAACAGACAGGAAGTATGACAGTTCAGGAGTGGCGATACTTCTCAGGTAAACTCCATTTAAAAAGTTAGGACTATGCAAGTAAATGGCCACTGCTGTGGTTTAGAGTGTGCCTGAATCATTTAGTGAGCAGGGTGATCTCCCTGTTATTGGTGTCCCCAAATGAATGCTCACTTTCTGTGAGTGTTTCAATGTTATATATACAGGGGTAGATAAAAGTAGGCTTATAGTTGTTTGTATGAAAAAGACATGCAGATTATGATTGCTACACTGAAGAACATTATAATAATAAGAAGAAGACAAATAAGACAAATAATACAAATAAATGATACAATAATTAATAAGTAAACAATAACACAAGAATAAACTTTGTTTCGTGTACTCACAACTATAAACTTGCTTTTGCCCACACCTGTATATAACGTAATGAAAAGAGAACACAAAGATAAAGGTTTGGGGATTCACCCCACATACAGTCATATGAAAAAGTTTGGGAACCCCTCTCAGCCTGCATAAAAAATTACTCTACCTTCAACAAAAAAGATGACAGTGGTATGTCTTTCATTTCCTAGGAGTACTGGGGTGTTTTCCGAACAAAGATTTTTAGTGAAGCAGTATTTAGTTGTATGAAATTAATTCAAAGTGAAATACTTGCTGTGCAAAAATGTGGGTCCCCTTGTAATTTTGCTGATTTGAATGCATGTAACTGCTCAATACTGATTACTTGCAACACCAAATTGGTTGGATTAGCTCCTTAATCCTTGAACTTCATAGACAGGTGTGTCCAATCATGAGAGTAGGTATTTAAGGTGGTCAGTTTCAAGTTGTGCTTCCCTTTGACTCTCCTCTGAAGAGTGACAGCATGGGATCCTCAAAGCAACTCTCAAAAGATCTGAAAACAAAGATTGTTCAGTATCATGGTTTAGGGGAAGGCTACAAAAAGCTATCCCAGAGGTTTAAACTGTCAGTTTCAACTGTAAGGAATGTAATCAGGAAATGGAAGGCCACAGGCACAGTTGCTGTTAAACCCAGGTCTGGCAGGCCAAGAAAAATACAGGAGCGGCATATGCGCAGGATTGTGAGAATGGTTACAGACAACCCACAGATTTCATCCCCCTGCTGCCTCCTATGCACCGGTATGTGGCAATAGAAATAGAAATATATATAGAGAGAGAAGGAGAGTGAGAGACTGAAAGAGAGAATATATTAAATGCATTTCTTCTCATCAGCCTTAATAAATTATTATTACGATTGGAAAAAAATGGTTGTCAGAACATATCATACTGACGATTATACTGAATATGTTTTTCATTAGAAATAAATGCTTTATTTATTAGAATTATTAGAATACACAGGCAGTTTGTTTAATATAGGTTTGTTTGTTGGTGCTGTACATGCTATGTTTCTTTCAATGTACTATTTACAGGGCGCCTTAGGTGCCATATGGATGATCCCCTAGACAAACCTGTACAGATGTTTCTGGGCTTTTATTAAATTTCCTTGCACTTCTGTGCAAAGCAAATAAATTTGTAACCTGATGATTTCATGATCAGCACTGATGTCTGTATATCACACCACACCTCAACAAAGTTTGCTAACGTTGTATATTGATAAGCTACCTAGGAAAAATAAAAAGAATATAGAAATCAATTTAGGTCTGATTGTGAAATGATGCATCTCCAGAGGTGGGAGAAGGTGTGACAGAGCCTGGACGGTGTTTTTTTTAACACTCTCCTTTGTTTGATGAGGATCAGAAATGCTGTTACAGTTTTGGTGTGGACATGACTAGCGAGTCAGCTGATTTCAGTTATATTAGTGCTTGGCTATGTGTCAATAAAGAGTGGCAGTACTGTGCATGGATGCAATTAGGTTGGCACGCTGGGACTTGCCTTGCAGCAGCCTTCTTCCCAAACATAATCTAAGACATTGCTTGTTTTTCACAAAATCTGCTAACTTAATTATAATATAAAAAGAGGGCATGTTCTGCTATGCATCTCAATAAAAATGGAAATTCCACTGTGAGACATAGTGTAGTGGTGTAATAGGCTAGCTCAGGTTGGCTCCCATCCTTGTGCATTCTCTTTACTGATGAATTGATTTTAGTTTAGATGTCACAGTGGAATATTCATCAATTCTGCTCCATTCACACATCCAGAGAGATGGTTTTACTTCCTGGTCTGGTCAGTATCTGTTCAGAGTTTGCATGTTCTTCCTATGTCCTTAAAAGTTTCCTCACACTTCTTATGGTAACTGGTAGCTCTAAATTGAGAATGTGACTCTTGTAATAAGCTATTGGACTTTTCAGGACTTGTTCCTACATATGGCAAGAATAGGTTGTGGCTCCCAGTAAAGCAAAAATAAGATTCAAAAAAGAGAGGAATGATTTCATTTTTTTTTTAAAAAGGAGAACCATGTGCATATTTCAAAAGTCATATGCATGCCTTCTGTCAGCCATTGCCGTTTTTGGTGTCGATCTAAAGCAGATGTGTTTTTATTACGGCTCCAGCTGAGTGCCTCTTTTCTCTAGTGCTTCGCACACAAATGCGAAATCTCTAAATTTCCCAACCTGAAAATGAAGACTAATTTTCCCCAAAAAGCTTGCTGGCTCATTAATGTGATGGATACCTCTAATTAATAAGCGTTTAATGAAGAAATCGAGAAAATGGCTATTAAATAGATCTCTCTTTTTTTTAGCTTGACAAATGAATTTCTCTTTGGAGATTCAGAGGGCATTTAAAGGGTATTCAATATAAACCATTCTTTTACATGTCTGAATTGTTTTAACAGGTCTGGCATTGGAAGGAATAATATTGCTTTTCAAGAAAAACAAAAGAATGCATATGCTTCCCTCCATACACTGAAGATTATAAATATTTTTTAAAGTGATTGTGGATGAATATACAATGATCTGATATTTATTTCCCTCTGTATCAAAATAGACAGACTTGTAATTAGTACATGTACTCTTGTATACTGCTTTAAACGATATACTCGTGTAAACCTCCATGTTCTTTAGTGAATAAAAGGACAACCTGGATGCTATGCATAGCATGTGAATGGTGCTATATAAATAAAATGAATTATTTTCATTATTATTATTTGGATGTGTTTCCCTCTGTTCCCCCTGGTGAATTACAGAACAGGCTACATTTGCACACCTTCTAATCCATGAACAGGTTGGTGTTGTCGCCGAGTACAGGAATAACAGGCTGTAGTACAAAATTAAAAGTTGGGACACCAACTGGGTCATCTGGTTAATACAAAGGTCCAAAGAAAAACGAAACGTCTTTGGCAGTGAAAGAAATAGCTTCTCAGTCATAACAACAAAGTATTCGGTTCTTAGCCATCAACTAATGGTGTTGTTTTTTCCAGCACTGTGTCTTGTTTATTGTATAGATCGGTATCCTTTTTAATCAGTGTGGTTCAATCTGATAGAAAGGAACTCAAGTGAAGAGGAGGATCAGAAAGGACAAGCAGGCCCTTGATTTTCATGTCACTTAGAAAACGGTCAGAACTTGTGTTCTCTGTTACAGTCGTCATGAGGACATCTGCTTTTAGATGAAGAACATATGCATTTAATTTGTAATCAGAGTGAGTCACACCTTGACAATGTCCCTGAGAAATCGGAAAATTTCTGGAATTCTGCATAGGTTATTTGCCGAGGACACTCCAGCCTTCTTCCTTTACCCCAAACACATGCAGAATAGGTTGGATGACAGTTGAAAATTTGCTTTTTGAGTGTGTAAGTGAATGTATGATTGGGAGGATTCCTACTTTACACTAACTTGTGCTGCTGGAATTGGCATTTGGTCTTCCACAATCCTGATTTAGATTAAGTAAGTTTAAGAATATCATGTCTTATAATCAATCCTGAAAAGGCTATAAGCTGAAAAATGTAATAAATCACAAGAAACCCAAAAAAAGGCAAAACAATATACCTACCTATTAGGACTATTGCTGGAGTCTCCTGTCGATCAGGTAGGATGGCTCACTGGTCTACCAAATTAATATCAGGCCCACCATATCTTACCTCTCATCTCTTTCTCCCTCTATCTCGATTGACACAATGACCTCTTCTCCTCCTTTCCTTCTGAGTACTTTAAGCTCCTTTCCAGCCAGGTTCCAGTATCACTAACCCTAATTCTGTCTGCTTTGTTAAAAACACAGCGTAGTCCAATAAGTTCTAGAAAGTTCTTCAAACCTCTTTTCTTCCATTCCTGGCCTCATTCTCCTTCTAAATAGATATTAAGACATCCATTAAGTCCACTAGGTTGTTTCTCCATTTAAGGTATGGATCATAAATTGCCTGCTGGGGTATTCAGCACACATGCTGGAAGGACTGCCTCCTCGTATCCCCTTCTGTCCAGTTACACCATATGCAGTGCCTCTCCAGTGTCTCTCAGTGCTCCGGAGACTTTACACAAGACATTAAACTGTCCAGTGCCGCAGATGTCCCTGCCCTGGCAGCCACTTGTTTCCTTTCTGAAGAACAGTTTCCATATTTGTGCTCACTAAGGCTGTATTTATACAATATCCATTTTGAATGTTCTAATTGTGTTCCAAACTACATTAAAGGATTATTATTTATGCAAATTCTGTCAAATCTGGCTGTAATCCGAAACATGGATTAAAACTTCAATTGTAATAAATTAATTAAACCAGACAGTTTAAAATTCAGAACTCTTAAATGCAATAATAAGATTAATTTGTGCATGTGATGCAATGTAATAATGTTCAGATTTCTAGGATTTTAACTAGACATTGGAATAAAGATGAAATGATTTGGTATTATGGTTGCATTGCTGTCTCACAGTTTCAGAGTCCTGGGTTTGAATTCTAGCCTGTTCACTATGTATGTGGAATTTGCACATTCTCACTGTGTCTCCGTGTACTCTGGTTTTCATCCCATACTCCTAATCAAGTAGATAAGTTTAATTATGGAATTTGGGAATTGTGTGAGTGTGGTGACCCATCCAGGGGCAATTACTTTCTTGACCTATTGCTCTAGTCCTTTGGATGAAGCCTGTTCAAATAATGGAGAGAAGATTGACTTGGTATTACCTTCAAATCTAATGACTACATAATTTTTATTTTACTTTGTTAATAAAATATGAGTTAATGTGTGCCCCTTCGTGAGACAATACGGCTGCATTTTCTGCTTTTCCCCCTGCCGAGGATTCTGCCCTGATGCCCCTTAGCAAAGAAAAGAACAGCATGAAATTCTGCTGCTTTATACCTCTGAGGAAGAGAAATGGCTTGTGTTAAACTCATTGCGCAGCACAATGAATATTGGCAGACTCTTTTTCGGTGTGACTGTGAGAGCAGGATGCCAGATTAGTCGTGTGTTTTATGTTTGTGTTAATTACCTGCCAACAATAAATCCTTTTCCTTCACAGGAATTATAGATTTTCATTTAAATGTGCTTATTTTGTGTTGAACGAACCACATCGGTAAACTCAGAGGGCAAGGTAAGATTCCCTTATTGCTAGTTAAAATGAAGCTTGACAGGATAAATCATGCAGGCAATGCATCAGGAGCATGCACATTTTAAAAAGGCGTATGTTCAGCAGTCCTCAAAATCACTTCCAGCAAAAGCAGTGGTTCAAAACTGGATAGTTTGAGCACTTGGCAAAATGAGCAAAATCGAAGAAAAAAAATAAAACGTATACTTTATGTATAGATAGATAGATAGATCTATACATCTCCCATCCATCCCTCCATCCATCCATCTGTCTAGTAACTAAACCTATTTTATCCAGGGTTGGTGTCTACTCTTTGTCCTGTGCTTCCTGAATGAACCCTGGACTAGATAGATAGATAGATAGATAGATAGATAGATAGATAGATAGATAGATAGATAGATAGATAGATAGATAGATAGAAACTTTATTAATCCTGAAGGAAATTGCAGGGTCACAGAAGCAGGCAAAAAAGGCACAAATATACATATAACATGAATGATAATAATCTCAAGTATGCTTACAAGATACAAATTCACATAGAACAATACTAATTTATCCTTCCTGGTGCATCACAGACATTTTTAGTAATGAAATGCATTGCATTTATCATTCCAACAGATGGTGCATCACAAACATTAACACTGCTTTTATGGATCCCATATCAAATGGCATATAACAGAGACATATGCATTGCATTGTGCCCTTCAAACCTTAACATTGAGGTCTACATTAGATTTCAAACTGTCTTAGACAGGTAGCACATTTAGTGTCTTATAATTAAATCAGTTATCGTTTACTTACATACATGAACACAAATAAACAGCAATTTCAGATTGACATAAATGAGAATAAAAATCTGCTAATACTATAACTGAGATGTGGCCATTATCCATGTTAAATAATTAATTATTTTCACATTTTATTTAAACTGTCTATCAGAAATCTTTGTTACCTTCATTAAAATAAAAAAAACAAAACTCAGAAATAAATTAGTTTTCTCTTATACTGATATTTATGCAAAAAAAAAATTAATGTTCTCTATAAGCTCTTATATAAACAACTGATAGGTAAGACTGAGAAATAGCTATAAACCATAGAACAAGATCAACCTACAAATGATACAAAAGGGAGTGGTGGCCTTTTCCTCCAACTCAATATTGTTCCTCCTTCAAGTTCACATGTGGAAACATTCCATCAAGTGTTAATTTTGTCCTTGAACCCGATGCTGCCAGGTAGTCTCTGGCTCCTTACAACCTAGAATTGGATTAAATGGCTTTGGCCATTTGATGCTGTTTGTTTTTCTTCAGGTGTAACTAAAGTGGTATTTTTTGGCCCAGTTTTGTTCCGCATTTGCTTACTCTTGGAAACTTTATTAGAAAGAAGGGTAATAGTTGTGATGTCAATACGGAGGACATCCACTTTAACTAGCCTTAGATTTGGACCCATTAAGTAGTCTTTCAACTTTATATCTCATGTAATGTAATTTTCTAAATTGCTTAATCCAGACCAGGGTCTTGGGCGTTGATGGAGCCTATCCCAGCTAGCACAGGGCACAAAGCAGGAACCAATCCTGGACAGGCACCAGTCCATCGCAGGGCGAACACACAAACACCAAACTAGGGCCCATTTAGTATAGCCAATTCAACAAACTTGTCTTTGGATAATGGGAGGAAACTGAAGCACCCAGAGGAAACCCCCTCAGACATGGGGAGAACATGCAAACTCCATGCAGGGGGGACCTAGGACATAAACCAAGGTCTCCTTACTGCAAGGCAGCACTGCTACCACTGTGCCACCATGCTGCCGTCACCTTTATATCTTACTCTCAAATACATTTCAAACTTAACACTTTTAATAGGGGATACAATTTAGACTGTACAAAAGTTTGATCTCTACTCTTTTCACTTGACGTATTTTGTCTTATCACAGGTGTTGTATTTGATCAGAACTGACCTGTTGACTTCAGATAAAATACTGTTATAGATAGTACAGGTTGGTGGTGTGCTTACTGTGACTAACTCACAGCTCCAGAGTTTGCATGTTCTCCCCATGTCTATGTGGAGATTCTCTTTACTACTACAGTTTTCCTCCCCAGAAAATCTCAATTGAGCTGTTTTGTGTGAGTTTGGATTGATACGTTTGTTTGTCACCCAGTCTAAGGTGGTTAAACTGGACTAAGCAGGTTTGATAGATAGATAGATAGATAGATAGATAGATAGATAGATAGATAGATAGATAGATAGATAGATAGATAGATAGATAGATAGATAGATAGATAGATAGTACAGTCAATCTTTCAGCTTTGAACCTGATCGTTAACAGACTCAGGCAATGCACAAGCCCATCTTCATAACCAGATGATTAAATTATTGCAGTTGTCTCCTTAGTAGTCTTCATAAACTCTCTTAACACACAGTAAACTGCAGTTGGTAAAAAGTGACAAAGCCCATCTTTAAGTCAGGTTAGGATTGTGATCAGGACTGTCCATTCTTCACTGGCTTCCCATGTCAACAGCAAAAATTGCTCTTATCACAGACTAGGTGCAGTCCATTAGCTGTTTCATGGCTATGACTATGTTTAAAGGGCTTATGGGAGTCGTAGTCCAGTTTCCACTATGACCTGAAGCCCTGCTTTTTCCTTCCTACCTTCTGGCTTTTCTCATGTTTTTCTGCTTAATAAATGAATGGATGCAATGCCATCTTCTAGTTTTTAATGGTAATAAAGATGATAAAATTCATAGAAATGGCTCAATCAAGTCCTGGCCATTTAGATGAATCGTGCTGAAGGTTTCACTTTATTAAGGAACCATAATTTTAAGCAAAAAACACAGTAGAAAAGGTTCTGATACCCCCACCCAATGGTAAGAAGTAGATCAGGTAAGCTGAGTTGTAAATGTATTTTAATACATTCTTGTTATTATAGTACTTTAGAGTGGCAGGGTTTTGAATGTTTGTTGGACGTGCAAGTAAGAGTTTTTTTTTACTGTTCTCTGTATACATGACACTGCTACTACTAGAAAAAAATTCCATGACATATCACCCTCATACAGTATCTACCATTTGTGACACATTGATACCTCTTTAACAGAAATGTAAAATAACAACACAAAAACCCTGCTACACACCTGCAGAGCCTGAAACTCAGAGGAAGTTTAAAGTTCATGGAGCCTACCACTCATTCATCACATTATCCAAGAGACAGCTCATCTGCTCCAGTTCATAGCCACACAAAGGATACAAAAAGAGAACAGTCAAGTAGAGGGACATTTAATCTTTCTGAAAAAAGTCTCTGTGTACAATAGGAGGCTGCCACATCATTCTGGAATCAGGATCAGCAGAAGATATCATTCAAGAAGGACAAGCTGGATTCAGAAGAGGATGATCATATATTAACCAAATACTCACCCTAAGGCAAATTCAAGAGCAGACCAGTGAATGGTCACATTCATTAATTTTGAAAAGACATATAACAGCATACACTGGGACATCTCAAGGTGGTATGGTATACAAGTGAAGATCATTAACGTCATCAAGATCTTGTACGTGGATCAGATGACAGAAATCTTCACTGTGTAGTTTAGAATTAAGCAAGGGTGTATCCTATCTCCATTGTTTTTCATTCTTGCCATGGATTGGCTCCTGAAATAAACAACAGTCGATAGTCGCAGAAGCAGCCAATGGAATATGACATCAGTGCTAGAAATCTTGGACTTTGCTGATGATATTGCCCTACTGGCCAGTCAACATCAGGATATTCAAGAGTAAACATAGAGAATCTCCATAAGAGTAAGCAGTACTAGCCTCAATATTAATATAAGAAAAACTAAATACATGAAGAAAAACAAATACGTTGAGAAACCACCATTGTGGAACAACCAAACCATTGATGATGGAGAGGAGTTTACATACACTGGGACAAAAAAAAAACTATAGATGAAGGCAGTAGAAAAGTAGTAGATGGAAGAATTGCTAGCGAAGCATTCACCACACTGAGACCTGTGTGGAAGAACCAAAGCCTGATCTTTAACATCAGGTTCTGAATATTCAAATCAAATGTGCTCAGTATCCTGCTCAACATCTCAGAATGCTGGATAATGACACTCCCAAAAACTAGATGTTTTCCAAATCAAATGTCTCAGATGCATTGAGAGAATATTCTGGTCAGACTTATCAACTAACACGTAGGTCTACTCTCAGTGGTTGTCAAGATGAGGAGGTAGGAGTGGCTGGGATATGGTTTTCATATGCAACATGAAGCTCTATTGAAGGTCACATTATATTGGTCATTGCAAGGAAAGCGGAAAAGAGACCATCTTAAAGAGACATGGAGCAGAACCTTGGGAAAAGTACTGGAACTGCACAATCTGACGTGGACGTAGGTGGCGAAGAAGGTCATAAATTGATTGTTGTGGAAAGCCCTTCTGGATGGCACAATGAGACATGATGATTAGTTCTACCCAGTAGCATATATTGATATTTCATCCTTACACTCTCAGAGAAGCATCCACTGGTTTTATAGAAGGTCCAAAAATTCCAACTCCTCCTACACTCACCAGTTCAACCACAAAACATCTCCCCATAACTACAATAGCAGTCTGGACCCAGAAGGTAAGAAGGGCAGGTTCCCCAGCTGAAAAAGTGAGAGGGAAGAAACTCTGAAGCTTCTGCTCACATCAAAATCTGTTTGAAATCTAACCAGCAATATTATATAGTACACAAGCCTTTTACAAACCATGTTCATATCATGAAAATGAATATTAAACAATGATCAAAAAGAGCTCATTGTGCGTTTTTGTTCATAAGCTAATGTCAAAGGCAATTGGTTTTTTAGCTTTTTGCAACAGTCAAATATTGTTGTTCCAATAAATACTGATTTTTCTTTATCTTTCATATAAATTAAGTATGACTAGGGAGTTCCTGATAGCTTCAGGAAGCTTGTCTCAATGAACAGGCTTTCATCCCTTTGGAATTACTGTGACCCTTTGGCGGTTTCGGCCAGCTGAGAACAGCAAATGAGCGCCTGTCACCTCCAGGTTTACCCAGAAGTATAATGGAATTGAACTGTGGTGGCCCTCTCCCTGGCATTTTTGTGACCTTCAGTCTGTGAGACCATGCCTCCATCACCTGAAGAAAGATGTCTGCTTGCTGTCAGGCTGCAAATGGAGCTGATTCTATCAAGTTATGACTCTGTGGGCCAAGCTGGTGCTGGGGTCAGGGCTCTGTGACGCATTGAAGCTCCTCACTCACTGCGGCGGCAGTGCTAGACAGTCTCATCTTGAGTCTTCCACTTATGAAATTGCCTGACATTCTTATTCTATTCCTTTCACTTCTGCAAATCCTTTTTTATTTCTTTTTTCCTTTAAAGCCCCAAATAGAAGATGACTGGCTTTGTGTCTGAGCATATGTCTGCAGTGAGCCAGAGGCAGAAGTACACAAGTGTAGTAATCTTGCCGGAGCACAAATATACATACTATGACAAAGTGGAGGTTTTAGCTTCATTAGTCAAGTGCATCTTTTCTTTCTGTAAACACAGATTTCAGTGCCGGCAGAGTTTGAGATCTTGTATGTGACTGTGACAAAAAAAAAAAGAAACATCAAGGTCTCATCATAGAGTAAACAAAAAATATAATAAATAAATAAATATAAAAAAAATAAACAAAAAGCTAATTTTTCCTTTCAAGGCCACTACAAGTCTCTATCATTCAATCAATCTTTATGCTTTCGTAAGCATACAGATATTTCAAAAATATTGTAAGTACAAACAAAACTCATATAAATACAGGGTATTAAGTCTTAGTGAGTAGACACTACACAAAAATGATCGGCCTTTGTCATATGTCCTTGCCAATTTTAGTCAAATAATTACCTTGGTATAACCAATTGGTGGCTATTTAGTATACCACCAAGATGGCACAGTATAGGAAAAACTACCATAAGAGGCCTGCGGTGGGGCAGTTAGGAGAGAAAGCCAAAAATGGTGTTAGGATTATGCTTAGTATGTGGTATTGATTGAATGCAAGGGCCACTAGAGGGAGCTTTGTTCGTCATGCATACTGGGTGGCACAGAAGGGCAGGGGCATCAGTACAGAAGGGAATGAATTTCATCCATTGGCAAAGGATGCTAGAGGCAGTGGTTATTTGCCACAAAGCAAATCACAAAGAGAAGTCAATTAACGAAATTGAATTTAAAAAGCTAAGAAAGAATGCTATTACTTAAAAGCAAAGAGGACCAAAAAAGGAAAAAGTTTCAAGATTCAAGGGAAAATGCTAAACTAATAATAGACTAAACAAGTTAGAAAATGTATGTATGGCATAACATTTAGGTGCATTCAGAGACTTTGTCTACTGTTTTGAAATTTTGAGCATTTGCATTTTTTTAGTTAGTTACTTAGAGTCTGTTGTAACATTTTTGTTTTTTATATATTTTTATAGCAGTGAGTCATATGCAAAAATAACAATGATAATAGAATGCAATTACAAGTATTAGCAAACAACATTAACATTGTTTTTAACAGCATTTTACAACGTGCTTTAAAATAAAACCAAAACAGGCTTGAAGTGGCTCAATAGCTTTCAAGACTGCAGATTCCAAAGATGTGCTGTTGTTAGTTGTTGGTTGTGGGGGGGTCTATGACCACCTGTAGTTAAATTTCATAAATGTAATATTTTTGAAAGACATGCCCAAAGATTTAAAATTTATTTAAGCTGACAAAGAAAGATTGTGGGCTGTTTCAGACCGTGATGGAGAGACCATGATGGCCTCATTTATATAACTTTGCATGGATTTGATTTTGAAAATATGCACATGCCAAAAAACAAGAAAAATGTGTATACTACAACAAAATCAAATTTATACAATCTGGTGTATGTATTGTTCTACGTAATCTACCTTTACAAATCACAGTCAACTTGTAAATATGCATTTGCGAATGCACCTCAATACTAATCATACATGTGCAATCAAAATGCTTGAGACGTTCTTTGGTTAGTAGAGCAGCCTCCCTCCTCATGCGTCAAGACCCCGCCACCTGCATTCAAGAGCATCTGGATGCACTGTACAAGATCATGTGTGGAATCTACTCTGGCATCCAGGAAATGCATAAGGTGCCCGCGTCTGAGCAGGTAGCTACTATATCACCTGGCACTTGTAATGTAATGATGACTGGTACAATGAATACTATAAAACTTATGAAAAACTAAGGGTTCAGCCAGTTACCTTACCAGCAAGCCAGCCGCCATGTACTACACCATCATGTCTACCAAAGCCAGTTTGCCGCAAAATAAGTGAATCACAGGTTGACCATGGCCATAGAAACATGATGTTTGTCAAACTCATCTTGGCGTCACATATGACTTATGTGTCAATGGAATGTAACAGTTTACGGTTAATAAAAGCAGCTTCATTCTCATTAGATGCCCTTATTGCAATAGGAGTGTAGTAAAGTGTTGGGATTACATTAGGAGAAATGGACACTTCTGTAAATTGCATTTTTATGTTGGCAAAAATGTTGTGTTTTATGTATGTACACCCAAACCACACGAAAACTGGATGCAGCATTTTGTTGGTCGGTTAAAGTAGACATGATGGAGTGAGGATTAGCTGAGATATTCCTGACCTGTTGGCCTGTACCTTGAGAATTGCCAGCAGGTAGCCAACATAAACTGACAAGAAATCAAAAAACGTCTTCATTGCAAACACTCAGCATTGGCCCTTTTAAAAGGGAACTAAAATAGAATCTGTACATCATATTCAACACTTTTGATTTTTAATATGTTTGTCACGTCCACTCACATTATAAAAACAACTTGGTGATATGAATTGTTATATGCGCAAGTCGTCATTTAGCTGGTCTTGCTGCATTTCTCTGCTTGATCACTATTTGCACATATACTGTACTGTATTTATAGGCTAGGTTGAATGACTGGCAAGAAATTATAGCCTATTTGAGAAAAAATAATTTTTACTAATGGATTAATCTTGTGAACCTGAGGCCCAGAAAAATCCAGCCTCACAGAATGGTTAATTAAATCATGAAAGGAATGGCAAAAACTGCAATAATGCTTTGTATTTAATCATTAGATAGGATGATTTTGTTCTGATGTACGGCGATTACATTATATCACAAATGGTAACGTGTTTGAATAAAAGTCAACAGCTGTGTTGTCCCACCTGTATCTTTTTTATCTTGATTTTATATTTTATTTATATTTTGCGGTGGATGGCTGGGCACCCTTACCCGGCTGGGACACATTTGTAGTGGAAGGATCAGGGGGGAGAGAGCATGCATAGGGCATTATCTCCCCTGGGATGCTAGATGGCAGCCCCCCTGCAATGCTGCAGTGCTACGGATTCCCACAGGGCTTCATGTGAGATGGAATTCTGTTACTCAGCCTTATTGGGTTCTATGGGCACCACCAGGGGGTGCTACAAGGACTGCTGAGTCCTATTTCATAGGGCACCAACCTAACCCAGAAGTGCTTTAGAAGTCGACCCAGAAGTCCACTTTAACGGGATGCGGAAGTACTCCCTGATGCTGTATAAAAGGAGCAACCTCAGTTTATTCAAGTGACAGAGTCAGGAGGAAGGAGATGAAGGTTACAGGAAGGAGTGGAGGCAGAGCAAGAGAGAGAGAAAAAGAAGAAGAAAAAGAAAAAGGGCATTACTGAGTGCTTGTGATTTGTACTGTCACTGTGGTGTGGGAAAAGATTGGGAAGAGCTTCCCACCAAATAAAAGCCGTGTGTTGTGCTGGAAGTGTGCATGTGTCTGTCTGTGTCGGATATGGGCATCAGGAGCACCCCCTTCAGGTCACAATATATATACAAAAATATAGTGAAAAATAATTATCGATATTATGTAAAGGATATATAAACCAAAAATTGTTTCTTCTTCCACCACATGCAGCTAACATTGTTTGCATACCTTTCCAACATTATTCCCTTATTAATATACTTCTTGAAAAGTGCATTAGCTTCGTGGAGCTCCTTAGAATAATTTATTTTTGAAAGAACTGTTATTATTTAAAAAAAATCAAATTCTACACTAAATTTAACATCTCATTTCATGTCAACAATAACCAACCTACAGTATTTCTTATGTACTAAGATGTGCATTTATTTTAAGCCTAATAACATCTTTTGACTTCCAGTGGATTGTTCTTTATCAGTTTATATGTCTGATGTGATTCTGCACAATTACTTGGCCTGGAGTTTAAGATTTTCATTCAGATTCATAAGTATGTTATTAATATCCTATAAATGTCTCTGTTTCTATACATGCTCTCATGATAACTGCGTAATCTATTTCAAGAAAAAAATGAAGGCCTCAATTAGTACAAGTATATATAGTTTTTTAAAATCATTTAAAATATTTTCCTGCTATTCCTGGCAACCCTAAATTACATTAATTGGTTTCAGAAAATGGATGGAGGAATGAATTTCGTGCAATAGGTTACAGCCATTACTAATGTTAAATAGCCAGAGTGTGGAGTTCTGAAAGCAGTATCTCCTGGACCTTTGGCAAGAAGAACCAAGCAGCAATCCAAAATTTCATTAATGAACATAAAATAATTTGTGAGGAAGTGTAATGACAGTAAGAGAATACAAGAGATGGAGGACTAAAAAAAAATACAACCACAAAACTAATGTGTATTGTCAGTATAATAAATGGCTAATAGCAATTAGCTGCTGTGGGCTGAAACTGCCAAACTCCACCATATGCAGTGGTGAGTAACGTCCCCTGTATTGCAGACTTTGATTAAGGGGAGTCTAAAGAGTTTCTAAATGATGAAGCAATCCATCGAACAGACAGGCATTGCAGCTGGCTACTAGTGCTGCACCCACGTTGCCTGGCAGCACTGGGATTTGAACAGAAAAAGAAAATGATCCACAATTCACTTAAAAATATCCTGTTATAGACAGGTTTGCTTTTGCTACCAAAGAAAGATCATCCAGAGAAGGCTGTTAGAGTGTAGAGACTATTCCTGTATGCTCAGTGTTGTAGAATAATAATTATAATATTACCGGAATTGCAAACATCAGATGGTGGCTTCACTGTCCATAATTTGACTGCTCTTCACCCAACATATATCACAATTATGATCAATATTGTCAATTCTCTTTACATTTACATCGGTAAATACATAAATAAATCATTTGTGTATATATGATCTTTCACAAAAAGCAATACAAAGAACAGAAACTTATAAAAGAAATGTTTAATCAAAAAATAATTGGTAGAAAAATAACGCAATAATAATAATACAAACTGGTCAGCAAACCAGATGAAGAAAGACAGACTTATTATAAACGAGAATAAGTTTCAGCAATTAAATTAGAGAGCCGCAAAGGGTGAGGAGGCCAGATATGCAATGAAATTAGATTATTTAGAAAAAAGATAGCACAACTCCCACTCAGCAAGCATAACAGCATAAGAAATTTGGCAAATGAAAGGAGCCCATTCAGTCCACCAAGCTCGTTTGTTTAGCTAATAGCTAAGCTGTCCCAGTATCTCATCCAGATATTTCTAAAAGGTTATCAAGGTTTCTGCTTCAACTACATGACGCAGTAGTTGCTTTCAGATTCCCGCAACTCCTCGCATAAAGAAGGGCTTCCGGACTTCTGCCTTAAATTCACTTGCATTTACAGTTATTTCCACTGATGTCCACGAGTACGTGATTCACCATTAAGTTGAAAGAATTTTGCTGGATCTACTTTACCAATGCCTTTGAGGATTTTGAAAACCTGGATTATGCCTCCATTCAACCCCCTCTAATTGAGACTAAGCAAGTTTAATTCTATGAGCCTCTCAGAGAATGACATGTCCCTATGTCCAAAGATGCTCTCCTCTGGACAGCTTCAAGTGCCGCTATGTCTTTCATGTTCTCTGGTGACCAGAATTGCACACAGTACTGCAGATATGGTCTCACTAGTGCAAGACATTCTAATCACAGATTCCTCGCTTTATATTAAACAGTTTTAATAATATAACCCCAAATGTTATTCCCCTATTTAATTGCTTCTGCACAATGCTTAAATGATTAAAATGTTGTGTCAAGATAAACCCTGTCACACATGCATGTCAGAGGGTCGCCTTCCAGGCTCATCCAAGGTAAGCAATACTACCCTGGAATAAGAAGGAACACTGTCACTGATTGCATTATCTCTTTCAATTTCCATAGCTCTGAGAATATGCCCAGTGAGGGAAACTGATTCAGGTTGGAGGATATAAATTCAAGGAGCTCCGGAAGGTGGTCTCTCATTTAGTCATAGACTGCCCTAGACCTGACTACTCAACAGAGGAATTGAAGCCTAGTGTTTTGCATTTGTTATTGTGATACCAAACACTAGTTCTGTTGTTTCTGACACCATTATCGAATGGGGTGACCTGTTTGGCACCCAGACTATTTTTTTGGATCTCGTGTTCTATCTCGCTCAACAACAACCTTTAAATTCTTTTGAGAGGTTGCTTCCAGTAGGACAGTGTCTCCCATCTTGTATTTATAATTGATATTCCTTTTTCCCATGTGTAGCGCATTGCACTTTTTACAGCCAGTTCTGATGCTTGCCTAAGTCTTTGTAAATAGTTTTTGCTGCCTCCTCATTGTCCAGCATTGTTCCAAGTATTGTCTGTGAATTTCACAAGTTTGCTAACTATACCAAAATCAATGTCATTAATACAAATCAAAAAACGTAACGTTCAAAGGACAGACACCTGAGGAGCACCACTGATGACCTCATTCCCGTTGAGCATTCTCCTCTAGTCTGAACTCTTTGTCTCCGGCCGGTTCACCAGTGTTGATATTTGTATGGAAAATGGTATATGGAACACAGGAAACGGGAAAAATAAAATCAATTTTTTTCCAGAATGGGACATCATGAGCTAGTTTTAGGAAAACTGACTGGTAATTCAAGTGGTATGTGTCATGGCATACAGGGGTAGAATAATGTCCAGTGGTACAGCCACCCAAACACTGTTAACATATTTCTTCAGAGATTCAATGGCTCACATGCAATGTGACATGGGCTGTATTTGCCATTTCAGGATGCTAATAGGCATACCAGCCATAAATGAAAATACTGTATCTCCTTGATGCCATGCATGTAGCCTGCCCACATTCTAGACTATCGTTACCCCAAAGAAACCAGCTTCTTGAAGTCATCTCCACATTGCTTCTACAGTATGTTTAAAACCAGTGGTTTCCAGCCCTAAAGGAAAAGTGGGGCCCATTGCTAAATATGAGCAGATACCAATCCATGGAATTCTTGAGCCTAACAACAGAGCAGACACAATAATAGAGAATGGGCAACGGTGGATTCTTTAATGGAACAACAAAACGTTTTGCCTCTTTGAGTTGACTGCCCACAGTCGGAAGCATTACAGGATAACCCATGCCACATTTCTATACATCATGAATAGTGTTGATAATTTTTGCCAGTTATCTCACTTTGATGTTCCTCTGGATCTCCCTGCTTATTTCTTAAATTGTGTACATGCCTTCTTAGAATCATCAAGGCAACCATCGCTTCAAGAGTCAAATCCCACAAATCTAACAATTCTGCTCAAAGTGCGCACGGTGTCTGGACACTGCTGCTTTGGCATCATCATGTCATCATGATGTGATCCTGTAGACAGCTTTATGGACAGCTTGTTGAGCAACTGTGTAGTGGCAGTCCTAAGGATAACACCCATAGACCCCAAATTATTTCCATCGTTAACCATGCTTATATGCATGCCACATTTCATAACCATTGGATGAATACTTATGGTTATAACTAATTTTGTCATCAAGCTTTGAAAATGTTTAGTGCAGAGTAGGTTCTGATTTATAAGTTATGTCAGTAAGGATAAGGGGAGCTCCACCTTTAAACTGTACAAATAGGGTTTAGGAATCATTTCTATTCTTTACACAGTATATGCAGTACATATAATTTGTATATCTTTTAATTAATATGACATTTTCAGAAGGTATCCTTTACGCTTTTCTAAAATAAAATATAGTTTTGAACAGTTTACATTTCTACTAATCATGCATAGAAATGAGTATTTCACTCAGGCTAGTGTCTAGGTGATGTGTATTGAATAAGAAAAATTGAAGGAGGAGATATAACTTTCACAATCACATTCCCATGGCTACACATCCTGATTACACCATGCAAATACTTCTGTCATCTACCTTGTCAGATTGGTCTCTTGACATCCAGTGTGGAGTGAAGATTATTTGACAACACATCCATTCCCGAATTTATAGATGGATCCTGCAGCTCCCCTTAATATGTTTTCTACAAATCTCAGAATAAAGAAAATGTGTAAAAGAATTCTTCAGCTTCTCTAGCCTCTGGCCCTACAGAAGCTGTACTGTTCTTCAGTACTGGCCCTACGCCACACGATTTGGGAACACACTCTGCTCTTTGTAAGTACTTGTTCAACAGAAAGAGGTATGAAAGCAAGGTGCCTGTTTCTCCATGAGCCAAAATGCAGATTCTTAAAAATGTTTTCTGCAATGTGACAGCTTCCCAACACGCAGTGCAATTACTCATTAAGGATAAGAGTAGCTTTATAGTGGCATATTTGTCAGCATATGTCACCACTGTGTGTTCTCACCAGCTCACTTTGTGTCTGTGAGTCAAATAGAATTAATTTTCTTCAAACCCATGGAAGACATTTAAGTGTGGGAATATAAGAACTCGTGAGGCAATCACCCACATATAAGGCAGGGCTGTGAAACGACTTACACTTATGACTGATGGTGTCATAGCGTAGACAGGCACAGAAAAATGGAAATATCTTTTCTGACAGGTCTAATGAATGCTAGCTTATATACCTGAGAGACTTCAAATTGTGGAAATGACCTAGACCCCTGGAAGAGAATAAATAAAAATTATGAAGGCAATGTAAAGCAGGCCTTACTTAACACTTACCCAGACTGATCAGCAGGGCACCCTCACCACACACATTGGCAGTTAATCATAGAGAGACACTCATGTTAGCAGTCTTTGGATTATCGGATGAAAGTAGAAAATACAGAGAAAATGCCTTTGAGCGCAAACAAAACATCCAGTCTCTACACAATAGGCATCTGGGCTTGGACTTTTACCAAGTCCAAAACACAGTTCCACCCAGAGCACTTAATCATGGAATAATATTTCAAAATAAAAAGATTCATTGCAACAACAACAACAACAACATTTATTTATATAGCACATTTTCATACAAATAATGTAGCTCAAAGTACTTTACATGATGAAGAAAGAGAAAAAAAGACAAAATAAATAAGAATTAAAATAAAGTAACACTAATTAATATAAATTAAAAGCAAGGTCCGATGGCCAGGGAGGACAGAAAAAACAAAAAAAAACTCCAGACGGCTGGAGAAAAAAATAAAATCTGCAAGGGTTCCAAGGCCACGAGACCACCCAGCCCCCTTTAGGCATTCTACCTAACATAAATGACCTCAATCAGTCCTCATTGTATTCAGGGTTAACATGGAAGAACTCGATGATGACGGTCATGTGGACTTGCTGGCCTTTAATCCATCAATGTAGGGACTTTGATTAGGTGGTGGTGGCGCAGATCGCCACCACAGAAAACCAGAAAAAGAACAGAAGAGAAAGTAGGGGTTAGTACAGATTACGGACCCAGCATGAATAATAATGATAATTAATTGAATATACAGATCATCAGGATTAAACTAAAATGAAGCTATGAGAAAGCCATGTTAAAGTAATGTGTTTTCAGCAGTGTTTTAAAGTGCTCCACCGTATTAGCCTGGCGAATTCCCGTTGGCAAGCTATTCCAGATTTTAGGAGCATAACAGCAGAAGGCTGTTTCACCAGCTCTTTTAAGTTTAGCTCTTGGAATTCTAAGTAGACACTCATTTAAAGATCTAAGGTTACGATTTGGAGTGTAAGATGTAAGACATTCCAAAATATAAGATGGAGCGAGATTATTTAAGGCTTTGTAAACCATAAGCAGTATTTTAAAGTCAGTTCTAAATGACACTAGTAACCAATGAACCATTAGCTGGTGATACAATTTTTATTCTTTCTTTCCTTTGTTGCTATATACATGATGTTCAATTTCACATTGATGTTTGTCATGTAAAATGAGACTGGTCCGCAGCTCCTTATTTAGCACATTGACACACAGCAAAATTGCCAATGTTAAATTGACACAGTGTCATGTATATGTGCCTGGGAGACCACCTTCCTGGCTCTGATGAGGTAAGCGATACGTCTTTAGGATGAGAGGGTGTCACAGTGCGGTGCGGGTCGGCTCCATGCTCCCACTTTGACTTTGGGAGCCTCTTGAACCCGACACCGTTGATAGTCATGATTGGGTGAGCTCGGAAGATGAGGACAAAACACACTCAAAGCAAGGGGATGGTGAGAAAGTAAAGTGCTTTTATTAAAAGACAATTCAAAAACAAAATTGTCCAAACAAATTGTGAAGTGCTTCCAAAAATGTCCAATAAATAAATAACCCATTAAAATGAAAAGGTGGTGGTAGCGGTTAAAAACAGTTCAATAAGTAATCCATTAAAAACAATGAGGCTGAAAACCAGAAACAGTCCATAGAAACAGTGAGCCCATGGCTTCTTCTCCCCTTATCCTGTCCAGACCTTGCAGAAGGAGGTGGAGACATCCACCAGCAGGGGCAGTCAACCTTCATATCGGGGCTTCCTTACCTGCCAGAAGAGCTGTTTCTTCTGCATCCTCTGTAGTTCTTAGAAGATGCCCAAGGAGAATGCTTGGCCCCGCCCACAATGCCTGCTGCTGGCTCCTCCCTTTCTGGCTCCGTAATCCATACTAACCCCTACTTTCTCTTCTGTTCTTTTTCCAGTTTTCTGTGGTGGTGATCTGCGCCACCACCACCTAATCAAAGCACCGTGATGTCCCTACATTGATGGATTAAAGGCCAAAAGTCCACATGACCGTCATCAAGTTCTTTCATGTGAACCCTGAATACAATGAGGACTGATTGAGGTCATTTATGTTAGGTAGAATGCCTAGAAGGGGCTGGGCAGTCTCATGGCCTGGAACCCCTGCAGATTTTATTTTATTCTCCAGCCGTTTTTTTTTTGTTTTTTCTGTCCTCCCTGACCATCGAACCTTACTTTTATTCTATGTTAATTAGTGTTCCCTAATTCATTTTCTTATTTATTTTGTCTTTTTTTCTCTTTCTTCATCATGTAAAGCACTTTGAGCTACATCATTTGTTTGAAAATGTGCTATATAAATAAATGCTGT
Organism: Erpetoichthys calabaricus; assembly: GCF_900747795.2. NCBI lineage: Eukaryota > Metazoa > Chordata > Cladistia > Polypteriformes > Polypteridae > Erpetoichthys > Erpetoichthys calabaricus. The sequence continues at coordinate 220,950,084 of NC_041395.2, forward strand.
TGTTGTTATTGCCTTGAATGCGACATCTCATTTTGGAAACATACTGTCAATGAAGACAGAGTCCCCACTGATGGAACCTTACTTTAGCAAGGCTGATTAGAGACAATCCTATTTTGTGCCATGACCATCAATTCTTTGTTGCTTCTTTTGTGCCTGTTAAAACAGGGGTGCCCAGCTGGTACCCCAACATTCCTTCTGGCTTCCGTCAGTCTGTTCACCTGGTCACAACAGTATATAGAAACAAAGTTTGCATATATACATTATCAGAGTAACTTTAACACTGCTGGTTTCAATAATAATAGAGAGGGATATGTGACTCTGCCATGTTGCACTACATGCCGCATATAATTATGTTTCATAGATCTGGTGAGGCAGGCATGCTGTTCAATACAACCCAATGTCCTCTATCAGTACAGTAATATAATGATAGGTGACACTGCCGTACTACTGCAAATTCGGCCCAATGCTTTGCTTTATTTCATTGCATTACATTTATTTTTTGACGGTGGCATAGTTCTGCACATAAAAATGAGATGAGGTAGTGTAATACCTAGACTGGTATTGCAAACATACCACTGCATATTTAACATACAGAAGTTGCATATTTTATAGCACTGCAACAAGAGGACTAGTTAAGCTGGCATACAACTGCACATTCAGATCAGTGCCCATGTTTCATAGTATTGCAATACAGAAAGTAAATAAGTTGGTAAACTGTTGAATATTCAGATCAGTGTTGTGTTTCACAGCACTGTGACATAGAGACTGGTAATGCCAGCATACTACTTAAAATTAACATATCTCATAAAATTATAAGGATATCATACCGCTCTGCTTTCAGCCCAGTATCAGCCTTTATCGCAATACTGTATAATATAGAAACTGTGAGGATGGCAAAGTAATCTTATCTCAGCACACTGCCACACTTCACACACCTTAACACTTAGACTCTGATGCTTGCATATTGCTCTCCTGTACGTTCAAAGTAGCACTGTAATTAAGAAATTGGTAAGGCTGGCGTACTGCTTGCTATTAATATTATTACATACATAAATTATATAGCAATTGTTGACCCTGGCATACTGCACCATATTTAGCCCACTGCCATGTTTCAAAGCACTGCATTATGTAGATTGATTTGGCTGGCATATTAGTCCACATTTGGCTCAATATCATATTGTAAAGCACTGTAATGCAGAGACTGGTAAGGCTGGCATTATGCTGTTCATTCAACACTTAGCCATGTTTCTTAGAATTGTAATAAGCAGAGGGTGACATATAACTATACATTCAGCCCAAAGTCAAGTTTCAAATCACTTCAGTAGAATACTCGTGAGCTTGGCACACTGTTCTACATGCAGCCCAGTTTGCAGTACTGTCACACAGAGACTGGTGAAGCTGGAAAGCAGCTATCTGCATAGAGAAATGTAATAGGAAGGATAGCAAGTTTAGCAAGATGTTTTTGTTTAATTATTTCAGATATTTATTTTGTTGTGATATAAGGCAAGGGGTGAGGCTGGGATGCTGTTCCGTATTCATCACATCATATGATTTCTAGGCTGCTGTTTGAAGACTGGAGAGGCTAGCATGCCGATTCCCATGTAGTTTGGGAGTGCACTGTATTTAGCTGTTGCGCAAAGACTGGGAAGACTGGCATAAGGACTGCCAGCTGGTCTAATCCTTTAGTTCTTTTTGACAACTGAGAACAGTGCAGAGCCCATGCTTGCATTCAGCCTGCTCTTCCGAATGACTCTGTGCTTCTATCAGGCTCCTCTGAGTGTCACTGGTCACCCTGAAGAGGATGAAGTCTGGACGGACCAGCTGAAGCTGTCTCACCTTCTCCTCACCTTGTTCTTCAATGCCTGAAGATTGCGAGAACCATCTGTTATTGCTGGGGTCCAGCCTGCAGGTCCCGGGGACGTATCATTGGAACAAGAAGCCCTGCTGCTTCAGGGGAGCTGGGGTTAAGCTCTGCTTTGGCAGTGGTGGCAGTGATGCAATGGCTTCTTTCCATTTTGTTTTACTTAAAGTGATACAACACACGATTACATTTCTAACACATTTTTCCTTTGACAGTGATTGTGGCTGACAAATATTTCTGTTTTAAAATTAGCTGGCAATGATGAAAATGATATATGCAGGTAATTAAGCCTGGAAATCGATGGTTTAGCACAGATTATTTATGATCCATTAAATTATTTTATACAAAGTAAATGCAGCAGTAATTCACGCAGCCTGTCACAAAGCAGAGGCTTGCACACTACCGTGAATGGATCGCTGTCCCAGCCGCAGAGTCGCCTGCAGTTTTTATAAATCATTTCATTAGAAGGAAGCAGAGAGGAGGAATGGGGGCGATTTGTGTCAGACCCCCAGCTGTGGTTATCTCTCGCTCTCTCTTTCTTTCAATTTCTCCTAAACACAGAAATCCACAAAATGCTCTGTGGTTCCAGGTTCCTGAACTCTTAATCCTCTCAGGGCCTTTTATATACTTCTATAGGTAAATTTAAGCAGGTTTTCTTCAAAGTTTTTTAAAATTTGTAAACTACTTTATCTCCTTGATACCCCAAGCCTGCACTTCTATCCCAATGTCATTTTAAGCATAAAAGGCTGCTATTCCCAAAGCTACTATTCAACCAAATCATCTGTCATGAGATCCAATGCCAAACATAATGGGTGGGGAGGTGTGGTCCTGGACCATGAACAAACTGAGTGACAACGCAAGCTTCGTAACACCAACCTTTACTGAAGCATTAAAAATCAGTCATAAATGTAAGGGACCTCCTAAAGATCACTCCTTCCATTTAGTCCAGATACACAAATTGATGTGCAAATTGGTGTCTCAGGGTGTGCAGATTGTTGGGACAACCCACCTTGTCCTTTCATGTGGATCTTCCTTTTCCTATTGAACATGAAGCTCTTTATTTTCTGAGGCCATACACATATAGTTGTATAAGATGATTTAAATTTAAACTTGTTGGAGAAACCATCCACCATCAATTAATTGAATTTGCTTAAGAAAGTTCAGGATAAAGGGGAGCTGGTGATGGTGCTGAAAGAGAGGCTGGAAGCAACATTCATGTAAACACCTAATCTCTTATGAACTGGGAACAGATTAGAATTACCAATTGCAAGAAATACTCCACCCAAAACGTATATCTTTGTATATGTTACTTACCCCATATAGTTTGTAGTGGCTGATCTCATGTTTTCATACAGAATGGAGATAAAACAGTCTATGATGACCAACAGCAAACAATATCAAAATGTCAATGAAAAAGCTCTAAGTACATGTGTCCCCTAATCCACAAGTGAAGCCATCCAGTTGTATTCTTACAATATCACAATCACATGTGCTTTTACTAAAATTATGTTAAATAAATCACTTTTCATAGATGAAAACAGAACATGCTCAAACACAAACAAGTATTTGAATTGTAGAGCCCTTCCATTTATTGGTCACGAATAACAGCTTTATCATCAGCTAATACTGCCTTTCCCGTGACAGCGACAGTGCGAAGTTCACTGAGCGAGGTATACAACCAAAGACTAAGAGTTATAGAAAAGCAAATGAAAACATTACCAGGGAGAGAACTCACCTTGCACTTGTGCATATCCAAGATGCTTCAGCAAGCAGAAGGTCAATTTATAAATGCAGTTTCACAGACTGCTGCTAAATAACACCTGGTTGTGAATGTAAATATAAATGTGACGATGGAAGGTGGGTTTGAAATTCACAAGCTCATTCACATCTAAGCATGTTTCATTTCATTCACAAGAGCATTTTCGTTAAGTAGTTTATTTAACAATATTTTAGTAAATATTTGTGTATTTAGGATATTGTGAGCATATGACTGGTTGGATTATGTAACAGGAGTAATGTGATGGATGTTTATATATTGTTTGCTGTTGTCTAGCATTGGTTACCATAGATTTCTATTCTATTTTTTTTCTTGGCCATCACTACAAAACAATTGGGTAGAGCTGGAGGCAGCAGAGTTAAAGACGCTAAGATTTGCATTGGGTGTGATGAGGATGGATAGGATTAGAAATGAGTACATTAGAGGGTCCGCTCAAGTTGGACGGTTGGGAGACAAAGTCAGAGAGGCGAGATTGTGTTGGTTTGGATATGTGCAGAGGAGAGATGCTGAGTATATTGGGAGAAGGATGCTAAGGATAGGGCTGCCAGGGAAGAGGAAAAGAGGAAGGCCTAAGCGAAGGTTTATGGATGTGGTGAGAGAGGACATGCAGGTGATGGGTGTAACAGAACAAGATGCAGAGGACAGAAAGATATGGAAGAAGATGACCCGCTGTGGCAACCCCTAACGGGAGCAGCCGAAAGAAGAAGAACATATAAACAAATATATAATTTTTGGATGGAATATTCCTTTAACCCAACTTATTTATTTTTTGTGTGAAAACTTGAGTACCTGCAGAAAAAAACACAAATATTAGAGAAGGAGTTGTGCAAATGTCACACAGACAGTGATGGGGCTAGGATATGAATTCAGTCCCCTTTGGAAAGGAGGCAACAGTGCTAATCACTGTGCCACGTTGGACAACCCCTTATTATTTAAACTGACTATAGCCTGAACTAATGGGATGAAACAGGCTGTCTGCTCGAGGTTAGTGATAAAGAATCTGGGGAGGGATGTAAGATGGATGGAAATTAACGAATTGTGAAGAAAATTTACATTGGACAAAGTGATTTGATTTGATGTGTGGCCTAGCTGGTAAGGTGTCGGACAGTACACCACAAGATTGCCAATTCTTTCACTGCTGTGGAAGTCATTTAATCTGTGTTTCAAATATAAACACAATTACATAGATAGATAGATAGATAGATAGATAGATAGATAGATAGATAGATAGATAGATAGATAGATAGATAGATAGATAGATAGAAGTTTACTTGTATTTGTCCTCTTGGCAGTTTTAAAAGTTATTTAATATTCTACTGTATATAAATGTACTAGTGCTATAGCACCTTGCGATGGTGTGAGAGTTTTGTATGTCTGTTATCACTGGAATTTACACACTTCATGTTTAATATTTATGTACACATTATGAACACACACCATCTTTAATGTTTTAATGGACTCTAATTGGCCTACTAATTGAGATTTGCTGGAGGCCCATAAGCACTGAAGGTTAATTGAAGTCAAATGTATAGTCATGTGGCTGAGCGCGGGGAATGGCAGAGTTAGGAAGCAGATGAAACAATTCATTCATCCATCCATCCTTCCATTTACTTAATTCCCTTACTTCAATTATTTAGCATTGTGTGGTGCTAATGTAGCAATGGCTGCAAGGCAGGTGCCAGCCATCAAACTGGGCACCAGGCCACACTCACTCACAATTCCCCACCGTTTGAGTATGTATACGGGTCAAATGATACTTACCTAATCTACACACCTTCCAGTAGTTCAGTAAATAACACAATGCCGTAGAAAAGAAACTCAGGCAGAAATAAGGTCAACCAGAAGAAAACAGAAGAATGTTTGTAGTGCCCATTAAAACTGTTCTCAGTAGATAAGGGTGTTGCCCCAAGACATACAATATGAAGATATAAAGGACCAATCACTGAGAAATGGAAGGTATGCTTAGAAAGAAGAAAACTCCATCATTGTTTCTCCATTTTTGAACCTGCTCATCCAGTTTAGAGTTGTGGGGAGTATAGGACAAACCAGCACATTGCAGGCCAGAGTCACTCGCACATGCACACCCACTTAGGTCAAATGTAGATTCACCAGTATATTTATTGCACCAATCTTTTGGATATGGCTGAGAAACCAGAATGCCCAGTGCAAGTGCTGCACAGACACAGAGAAAACATATAAACTCCACAGAGGGCTGGGGCTGTATAAGCATACCATTTTTTTAATGAGTAATTTAAATGATTTGTTATGACTTACCTATGTGTTGAAAGTTGTAGAGAAGAGACGTTGATGCAGAAGCAACTCTTGTTTTTATTTTATGGAGGACTGTGTTCAGAGAAAAGACGCTGTTAATTGAAGTGATGAAAGTCTAATGTAATTATCCCCATAGAAACATTGTTATAATCGGGTGTTACATTCTTGATTAAACAGCAGATGCACAATGTTTTTCTTTAAAATTATCATAAAAAGCTTAGTTTATCAAGCCTTACATTAGCTACAATGGAAAGGAGCTGAACGGTGAACCTTTTCTCAAGTATGCAATATAGAAATGTCATAAATAGGGCACCACATAACAATAAGTAATCACAATTTCTCAGTTAAAAGACTTCTGCATCATCAATGAGATGACATATTTAATTTTAAACCTTTTCCTTTTTCTAAATGTCAGCAAAGCAGCATTTGGTCAGTCCAGTTGTCTTCTGAATTCATTTTCTTCAGACTAGTGGAAGGCATTAAGTGGAGAAACATCAGATCTTTTGCAGCAATCATCCACATATGAGGCAGGGCTGTGAAACGATTTATACTTATGACTGATGGAGTCAAAGTATAGACAGGCACTGAAAAATGGAAATTATCTTTTGTGACAGGACTAATGAATATTAGTTTATTAACCTTAGAGACTTCAAATTGTGGAAACGACCTAGACCCCTGGAAGTCAATAAATAAAAATTATGAAGGCAATGTAAAGCAAGCCTTACTTAAAACTTACCCAGACTGATCAGCAGGGCACCCTCACCACTCAAATCAGCACTTAATTATAGGGAGACACTAATGTTAACAGTCTTTGGATTATGGCAGGAAATTAGAAAAGACAGATAAAATGCATCTGAGCACAACCAGAACATCCAGTAATCATATAGTAGGCACCAGGACTTGGACTTGTGCAAAGTGCAAAACACGATGTCCCCCAGAGTCCTTAATCATGGAATAACATTTCAAAATAAAATGATTCATTAGGTGGGGATACAATTTTAATTCTTTCTTTCCTTTGTTGCCATATAGAGGGCACTTAACTTGATATTCAAATTCACATTCAGCCCTGCACTTTATTTTTTATTATTGTTTGCCCTGTAGTAGTAGGATGTTGTACCATGTTAGCCATAATGGATGCAGTGAGAAGTCTGGCAAAATGACACCTTTTATTGGCTAAGTGAACAGATTATAATATGCAAGCGTTGCCTGAAGAAGGGATCAAAGCTGCCTCCAAAGCTTGCTGTTCCATTAGCCAATAAAAGGTGTCATTTTGCCTGACTTCTAAATGTTTACTCTGTAAAGTGACACTGGCCCGCTACTTCATATTTAGCACAGTGCCACACAGTAAAATTGCCAATGTTAAATTAACATTTAAGATGTATACAGTATTACACATGTGCATCTGGGGGACCACCTTCTTGGCTCTGAAGAGGTAAGTAATACTACTGAGGGATGAGAGTGGCACTGACACCAACTATATTTTCTTTTTCCCGTGTAGTTCCTAGAAGATGGCCAAGGAGGATACCTAGCCCTGCTTATAATGCCCGGTGCTGGATTCTCCTCTTCCACCTTAAATGCCACAAAACAAGGTCTCCCTGGTAGGTGGCATCCCATTTTAGACCATAACGTCAATGAGGACAGATATCCCATTGACAGAACCTTCCTTAAGCAAGGCTGACTAGAGACAATCCTATTTTGTGCCAAGACCACTAATTCTGTTTTGCTTTCCTATGTGCCAATTAAATGGAGTTGCCTGGCTAGTGCCCCAACATTCCTTCTGACTTCCTTTAGTCTGTTCACTCTGCCATAACAATCTATAACAAAAGTTTCCATATATACACTATTAGGGGAAATTTAAAAATGGTCATTTCACTATCATCTTTAATAGTAATAAAGAAGAATGTGAGACTCTGCCATGCTGTACTACATGTCGCATATAATCATGTTTCATAGATCTTATGAAGCTGGCATGCTTCTCAATACATCCAAAATCCCTTGGTCAGTACAGTAACATAATGATGGGTGACGCTGCCATATTACTGCACATTCAGCCAAATGCTCGGCTTTATTTTATTGCAATACATCCATTTTTGGAGGTGCCATAGTTCTCCGCATTAAACAAGGTGCCATGCTTCATGGCAATGTAATACATAGACTGGTAATGCAAATATACTGTTGCACATTCAGCATAGTTCCGTATTGTATAGCACTGTAACATGGAGACTAGTTGCTAGCATACTACAGGTAAAATTCCATTACAATGAATATCTTTACAATGAAATTTTCATTACAACGAAGTATTTTTATGGTCCCGACAGTTTCCCCATATGACACGAGTCTATAGAAATCTCGTTACTACGAAATACATTCAGCAGATACTTTCATTACAATGAAGTGACTTTTAAATGCTTGAATGAATCATCCACAGAGCAGTTAGTTCTGTGGTCACAGCTCAGTTGTGCACAACGATCCCCAAGCAGAAACATTGTAAAAAAAAATTCTTTCTTCGAACTTTGCTCGTACTGTTTTTTTGAAGTTTTTGTTTTCGGTGGTTTTCAGTGATACCTTTTGCTTATTGCTCATCAACATTTGAAAAACATCCATTGGAATTTAACTCACTGTCACCCTCCTATAGAAACGGCAGACACAAAAAAATGATAAAAGTTCATATTAGGAATAAAAAACTTTGAAAAAAGATGTTGCCAGTGAATTCGGAATTTCGCCGTTGACACTGTCAACTTTCTTGAAAGACCAAGCAAAAAAAAGAAGAAAAATGTATGCGAACTGCTGCATTTGAAGACGTTCGAAAAGCCGTTTTTATGTGGTTCAGTGATGCTCGTTCAAGAAACATTCCTATTAATGGGGCACTCATTCAAGAAAATTTGAGGCTTCTAAACTTTCTTGGGACCTCCCCTAACTGGACAACACACTGAAGAGCGTCCTGAAGTGCGATCACCGCAGTGCTGCATCTATCCGCCGAAGCAAATTCAATGGGTGATGCAAGGAACATTGTAAATGCAGGGAACAGGATTACTTGGCCACTAACCTGGCCACGACCCTGCCTGACTGCTGTGTCTGTTTATAGGAGAGTGGCAGGTCCCGCTACAATAAATAACCCTGCTGTTCCTGTTTCAAGCTGAATAAAGCTAGTTTTGCTAAAGTACTGAGACTCAGCCTCGTGTTTTGGGGTGTAAGACAGGGACTTATAGTGTGACCCCGATCTTTTAGGATTCACTTCTGTGGCACCTCACTGCACCTCTGTGAGACTGCTGTTGCCCTGCCCCAGCAATGGACAAAAAATTTTCCACAGATGCGGCAATCAGGCTTCGGGATGCACTTCAGTGTGACATTCCCATTGGGTGGGGGGTGGGGGGATCCCAAAAGAGTTCAGAAACCTCACAATTTGAAGAAGAAGAAAAGGATGATTCGGCTTCTGATTGATAACTGTGCTGCCCACAACATGTTTCCACATTTAGATAATGTTCGCGTTGAATTCCTCCCACCCAATTGCATAGCAGTGCTTCAGCCATTGGGTTTGGACATCATTCACACCCTGAAAGTGTATTATCGCAAGGAAATGCTGAGAAAAATTCTCATCAGCATAACTTGTAGACAGGAGAAGATTAAAATTAACGCAAAAGAAGCTATTGAAATGATTGCAGACGCCTGGACACAAGTTAAAGAAAGCACTATAGAAACAAATACAGAATCTCATTACAACGAAATTTTCATTACAACGAAATATTTTTTAGGTCCCTGGAAGTTGGTTGTAACGGAATTTTACCTCTTACTACACATTCAGAGCAGTGCCCATGTTCCAAGCATAATTAATAAAGACTTATATTAGATACAATGAAAAGGATTTGAACAGTGAACGTTTTCTCAAGTACGTAGTACAGAAATGTCACAAACAGGGAAACACATAACAATAATAATCACATTTACTCAGTTAAAAGACTTCTGCATCATCAATGAGATGACATATTTAATTTCTACCCTTTTTCTTAATATCAGCAAAGTGGCATGTGGTCAATCCAATTGCCTCTTCATTTAAGTTTGGTTATGTGATCTAACCTCAATATAAAAGCTTTATTGTTACTGACTTATTGCTGCCATCACAAGAATGTCACTTTTTAAAATTTTATCAAATGCTTTTTAGGGTAAGAAGTTAATATAAAGTACAAAACCACAGCACATAAAGAAGCAATGACTGAACAATGTTATATATGAACAACAGTATATTAATGTTCATATGAAATGCTAATTATGAGATGCAGTAAAGTCAAAAATAGCATTAGTATACGCTTTTGTGTAGTGTGGTGCTGTGTGTAGCATCAACATCATTCCTCACCATCTAAAGCATTATAAGCCGAAGTGTAATCCTTTAGTTTGATTTAATGTCACATTCATATGTAGTATCTTATGGAGACTATGATGTTTGCTGATGACATTGTGATCTGAAGCGATAGAAGGGAGCAGGTTGAGGAAATCCTGGAGAGGTGGAGATATGCTCTAGAGAGGAGAGGAATGAAGGTCAGTAGGAACAAGACAGAATACATGTATGTAAATGAGAGGGAGGTCAGTGGAATGGTGAGGATGCAAGGAATAGAGTTGGCGAAGGTGGATGAGTTTAAATACTTGGTATCAACAGCACAGAGTAACAGTGAGTGTGGAAGAGTGGTGAAAAAGAGAGTGCAGGCAGGTGGAGAGTGTCAGACAGGTACCAGCAAGAGTGAAAGGGAAAGTCTGCAGGACAGTAGTGAGACCAGCTATGCTATATGGGTTGGAGATGGTGACACTAACGAAAAAGAGTCAGAGCTGGAGGTGGCAGAGTTAAAGAGGTTAAGATCTGCACTGTGTGTGACGAGGATCGACAGGATTAGGAATGAGTACATTAGACTGTCAGCTCAGGTTGGATGGTTTGGAGACAAAGCCAGAGAGGTGAGTTTGCGTTGGTTTGGACGTGTGCTGAGGAGAGATGCTGGGTATATTGGGAGAATGATGCTAAGGACAGAGCTGCCAGGCAAGAGGAAAACAGAAGGTTTATGTATGTGGTGAGAGTGGTCATGCAGGTGGTAGGTGTGACAGAGCAAGAGGCAGAGGACAGGAAGATATGGAAGAAGATTATCCGCTGTGGCAACCCCTAATGGGAGCAAACAGAGAAGAAGAATTCTTATGTAGTATCTATGGGACATATTATAGTATTGGAGTCTGTAACTGGCTGGGGTGCCACTCCAGTCCTTGCTTTAAGTCAGAGATTAGATGTGACCTCCTCGATAGACCTTCTTTTTGCCATGTTACAATGTGACACTTACTCTATTACATGGTGGTTACGTAACAGAGTGGCAAGGGAGTTCAGCAAGTAATTTGCTTGAATATTGTCTTTCACACTTTTTCAGTAGCCCCATTTAGAGTTCAGCTTTTGTCTAATGATTTTTATTTTTATTTTTTTTTACCATTTTTTCCATTTAGTATTTTAGATTTTGGCCTGTGATTTTTCTCAAATGTGTCTAGTGAATGATTGATTAGGTTTGATCACTTGCCTCGTTTCAGATTCTGTTTAAGTTGTTGCTATTTTGTTATTCTGGGCTATACTGTGTATGGGCTCTTACTTTCTTGTTTGTGGATTTAGTCATTGTTTATGACACCTGAAAATTTGAAATTTATCTTTGGAGTGTTAATTCAAATGGACATTCATATGATTCAGGTTCCCTTGGCCCTCTTTTTTCAGCTGCAGGTCTGGGGTATATATAAAGCCTTGCATAGAATTCACACTAAAACATGACATACAGACAAAAACAGAAATGTGCGTAACAGAAAAAAATTTTGATGCATAAAACTGTGCATAAAATAAGTGGACAGAGGTCAAAGTCGACGTGAAAAGGCGAGTGGCTACATATCATACAGAAGCATATTAGGGCCAAAGAGAAGAAAAGAAAAAAAACAAAACAGGGACACAGTGAAGAAAGAAAAGGTCAATTTTGAGATTAAAATTGAAGTGATTTCTCAAATCCCATCATAACTGAAGTAGCATGTTAAATGCTTTGTATTCTGTGTGTTCCCCAACCCAGTCATTAATCGCTACATGCTTCTAAACGGCCTTTCACTTATGCCAACAGTAGCACACAGGTAGTGATCACCACACATGATACATTACTTTCATGATATTACAGCTCTCTGAACATTTTAGAATAGTAAGATGTATACTTGATATCATAGTCATGATGAAATGCATTAAAACATGCATTAAACATGTGGAGGCACAGTGGTGCAGCGGTAGCGATGAGCAATGAGGGATAATGGAATAATTTATTGCAGCAGTTCTGTCTGTGTCAAACATACCAAACCCCAATTGCTGTCCTTCCATTTTCTTTCTCCAAGTAGCCAATTGCCACACAATAAATGTCTGTAATAAATGTAAAACTAGCTGTAAGCTTAGAACACCGGTTCTTCAAAACTTTTAAGGAACATTGAAAAATCTTTATTATACATGTTTAATTATTACCAATATACATTATTTAAACAAAGTTAACAATTTATCTGTAAAATGTAATATACATATTTTATTGCATTTCATCATAAAAATTATGTCAGGTATACATCCTAATATTTTAACAACACACAGAGCTGTAAGAGGACAGTTCTTGGAAATCTAAATTGACTTAGAAGCCAGTCATCATCATCTGTAAATACAAACTCCTGTCTATTGAATTGAATTGAATTCCTTTATTATCATTGAATGGTACAATGAGATACAATATGCAACTCCTCCATAAACTTGTTTTCCTTTAAAATAATAATAAGAAGAAGAAGATTAAAAAAAAGGAAAAATATACAACATTAAAACATAAGTACAATATATATGTACATATAATACAGATAGTGCAAATTGTTCATAAAGTGGCTCAGGTTGTGCAGTATTACAGCTGTAGTGCAAGTTTACAGTGAGGTAATTGTAATTATAAGTACAAAAAATGTTACCAGGAGTGTTGGACTGATTGAGTACGCTTATAGCTCTGGTATGAAACTGTTTCTGAGCCTCAAGGTCCATGCAGGAAAGGTTCTGAAGCGTTTGTCAGATTAAGGAAGTTCAAATAGACTGTGGCTTGGCTGAGTGAAATCCATTCAGATGCTGGTGGCTTTCCTTAGGCAGCATGTGCTATAAATGTCCTCCAGGACTGGAATCTGTATCCCGATAATCGTCAGCACTCTTGACACAACCTGCTGTAGAGCTTTCCGATCATCTGCTATACAGCTGTGATTCCACACACAGATACAATGGGTTAAAATACTCTGAGTGGTGCACTGACAGTAACAACACTAAATCAGATATACTATTTGGAATAGTCTGGCCCTTCCATGCACCATTATATTGCTACAGAATGATTAAAATCAAGTGCCTTAAATTTGTAAATGATATGCAATTAATTTTGGTGTAGTTTATAAATCCTAAGTCACTGATGCAAATCTGAAAAAAGGTAGACCACACAAAAGCAGTAGCACTGCACTGACACTGGGTGCCACCAGTGTGCAAAACCGAGCAGAAAAGTGCGTATGTATGGTGTGAGGCTGCCGTGGAAATGTGCGTGGCTTTACACGAAATTTAATTTTTATACACCTGGAAGAGGCGGAATGGTGGCTTTGAGGCTAGGGATCTGCACTGGCAATCGGAAGGGACTCTGCTCTGTTGGGCCCTTAAGCAGGGCCCTTAACCTGCAATTGCTGAGTGCTTTGAGTAGTTAGAAAAGCGCTATATAAATGCAAAGAATTATTATTAAGAATTAAGTGAGCAAATTTTTACATGAGGCCCCTGGTCTCTGGAATCATGCTAAACACTTAAAAAAGAGAAGACATATGAAAAGTAAAAGTTAGAAGCCTGGGGAGGAAATAAACTGGTTTATTTAATGTGGCAAAGGTATGGATACAGAGAATATGAGGTGTTCAAGGCAAAATTAGGAACAGAACTGAATTTAAAAAATACACTACAGAAGTGAAAAGAGGTAAAAAATCAAAAGTGGAGCTAGGAGGAATTCAGGAATGTAGCTCAATATTCACAAAGGCCAATTGGCATGATGTTCATAATCCAGGTAGGGCTTTCTTTATTTGATCATGCACACATTTTCTCTGATCACATGATTATGAGATAATGAGGGAGGCAGAGTTCTGGAAAGGTGGGGTTAATTGTAGGAAGCACTTGCTAGAAGAGGAAAATCATTCTTGGTTGTACTTCCCTTTAATGTGTGGCTTCCAGAACCATCTAAAAATACAAACTGGGACCCTAAGATACATATCAGTCTCTTAACCATGAGAAGGCATGTTGCTTCTTAAGGTATGAGGTTCTTGTACTCAGGTATTAGAACAGAGACTGCTTTCACTCAACAAAAACACCAAGTGAAAGAAAAAAAAATTAAGGTTTGGAACCAAAGTTTTCCATGAAACATTAATCTTCAGGTAATAAATTGAGAAAGACTAGGTTTGAAACTCAACAGTGGTTCACAAATAAAATGTCTTTATCAACTTTTAAATTTGTGTGCAATTAAATATTTCTCAAAATTTCCTCACAGCATATTTAAGACACCCAAAACCATATTCAGGATCACTCAATTGCTGATTTTTAGGCTGGCTTTGCTCAAGATGTACACTACTAGCTGCTCACAGAACCTTTGCCAGACTTGCATGTTAACAGTTTATTCAATATTGCAGTTAGAGCAGTAGCTGGAAACAAAGCCTTGGCAAAAATGAAAAGTTTAGAGCGTAGCAAAAAGTAAACAAGCAGAATCAGAGCAAAATCATCTTTGGAAAACAGGCAGGTAGAATCAGAATAGGGCTGAGTTAAAAAATCAATGAAGAACTAAAAAACAGATAGGGTCTTTCAATGAAAGAACAGAACTATCCTGTGTTATGACGCCAAGATAAAAGCTTGCAGTGCTAAAATATATAAGCCCCCTTGATCATGTAATAATTAGAGGCAACGGAAAGTGGCGTTGTTTACACAAATATAGGCCTAAAAGGTAATGTCAAGGGCAGAACGAAACAACCACTAGGACCCAGGGTTGAAAAAGTTAATTTATTATTGCCACATTTATCTCATCCTGGATTCGTTCAGAGATAAAAAAATAATGATTTGTGTTTGCCTTGAGAGGGTAATGATGTAAATTTGTGAGCAAATATCCATGAGATGTTATTGATATAACTTGCATCTCACATTTGTGCAACATATATCAGAAAAACTTTTAACACGCCACCATACACAGCCCAGATAAAGGAATGGAGGCTTTGTGTTCATCTTCATGTAATGGACATGGGTCCACTTTTCCATTGAATTATTCATTTATACTGTATTCTAACCAGCTAATCTGTATTTGTGACTATTCTATAAAATTGATGACATGAGCTCCTCCACATGTTAATTGCAAAGTAAAATGTATCTATTTAGCCTTTTAGACAACCACATCAGCCAGAAGTGTATGGATCTTATAATCCTTTGAAGCATGAGGTAGACCACTCTGATGATATGATCTCAAGTGCATTAAAGGAAACATATAATTGCTAAGCTGCATAGTTAGTGGGGATGTTCAGACAGAATACATTGGTAAACACTAAATTTGTGCCATCTATTGGGTTTTTGAAGATAAATAATGTTCATAAGTATAACAACTAAACTGTGACAAATGCAACGAAAGTACATGCAGCAAATATTAGATTAGTACAGGTAGTGCTAGTGCATTTCAAAATGCCACCAGAGATAAGGTGTATTTCTGCTGCCCATTTACTATCCCGATCCCCAACTCTACAACACAACAACCTGCACTATATCCTTAGACAGAATGAAACGATAACACTTATTTTACCTGCAATACATAATACTATACAGGCTTCATGACACAGTACATTCTGTGAACATCGGGCAAAAACATAATATTCATTCAGATTAGCTTTAAAACAATAAAATACAAAATATGCTTTAAAATAATATAAATATATAATATGAAATTGAATTTAAAACAAAACTCAACTTCCTGATCTTCTTGCACACTTTTCTAAATACCTCTACTGTTTCAAACTGTTCTGCTAGTTAGTAGGCACCTACCCTTTTAACAAAACACATGTGGATTTTTAAGAGACTTTTAACAAACATTGAGATTGTCACCTTAAACAGATTCCAGAAATTAAAACAATTTTAGAAAAATGGCACAATCACAATAATGGTCCTAATTTAATACTTGCATTAAATCTCCTCAGATTCCACCCTCTGTAGTTCACTACCATCAACAACTTGACGATTATACCCTTCACCTTTGCTTCTGTTTCTGAAACCCCCCAAAAAGTATTCCCTACCTGGAAAAACTGACATCAAGTGTTGATTTAATGGTGATAATGGCCTGTTTGCATACAGTAGCAAAGATATGGAAACAGGGATCATGGGTAAATGAAAAGCGATAAATGTCATGTTTCAATTTCATTGAGTTTCATTTTTATATTAGGCTACTCAGATTAGTTCAAGAGCCTAAAATAATTTATATTGATACAGTTTATGGGGCTGCCTAAGAAAATGATAATGAATTTAATACTGTAATTGTAGCTACCTGGCAGACTAATGGCTTAAATAAAGAATTACCCTACAACAGATTTATTGACGCTGATGTTCAAAACGTTTATATTTTCAGTCACTAGGGGGCTTCGCCCCCTGCTTGCTTCGCTCGCCAATCCCCGTGTTTGGTTTTCCGAATACACACTTTTAAGATTTTTTTTCTTTTAATTGTTGCTATTTCATTAGTTTCACTTTTATTTTAGAACTTATGTAAAAAACAATATTTGGAATCTTTGAGTCCCAATAAGCTGAATCTTTTAAATGAGGTCAGTGAGACATGTGTTTAATGATTTTGTACCATAATTCAGGATAGGTTTCTTTGTTTGGAATTTCAGCACAGACAAAGCGATCTACATCATCAGCAATTAATAATTTTTCTTTTGCAAAGTAACCAATAAATGCATGTGAGGTACAACACGTTTTTGAAATTCTCTGACTTAAACTTCAAAGCCTTACAATATTTACATACTTCTGACATATCACCTATGTCCATATATTTGATCTCTATTCGCCTTTTCGTTATTTCTCCGAGTAATAATTTCTCTTTCTTTGTGCTAATGCGATGTTTACTTTCTTTTTTTGACACTGTCGTTTTTTTCTGCTTTCATATTCTGTATCTTGCTCTGCATGTGTTTCGCACCTACGTTTTTTTTTGAGTCTTTTGAATTCCAGTTTTCATTATCTCTAATCTGCTCTGCATGTGTTTGGCCCCTTTGTTTTGTAACCTCTTAATGACGTTTTACTTTGTTTTCTACTCTGTCTTTTATTTCTGACCTCACTTTATCCTGCTCTTGTTTCAATAACACATGGGCCTTGGTGATTATTTTCTCTTTTTCAAGTAATAATTTCCGTTTGTTTGCGCTACTGCGATCTTTACTTTCTTTTTTTTATACTTTCTAATTTTCCTACTTTCATATTCTTTAACTTTCTCCACATTTGTATCGTGCATACGTTTGTTTTTTTTTTTTTTTGAGCCTTTCGAATTCCACTGCTTTCACAATCTGCTCTGCATGTGTATAGCGCCAATGTTTGTTAACGTGTTTATGAAGTTCTACTTTGTCTTTTACTCTGTCTTTTAATTCTGAGCCCTATTGGACGTGCTTTGTTTCAATTCCACCTGTTACGGGCTGATAATTACTTTCCTTATTTTCCGAATTTGCACCTAGATTATTTTTTCTTTTTTGCTCTTTTTCTCTCCAACGCTTTTGAGTCTCTTTTCTCCACGCTGGTTCCTTCTTCGCTTACTTGTTGACGTTTCATTTATAACGTATTGTCCTTATATACGCTTTACTGTATATGCGCTGAGACCCTGGATCTGTGTGTGCTCAAATCCTTCACAAGACTGAATGTTTTACTGCCCCGTTGTCTTATTTGATATTGATTGAAAGTAGGATGTGTCTTGCAAGAATCTCATGTTCTACGTCATCGCGAGACGGTTCTTGGTCAATCTCTTGGCACAATGTCTCATGTTTAAGGTCCTCGCGGGTCTTTTAACTGTCTTCCGTGATCTTAACGTGAAGATCACGTCTCGACGCCCTACTGTTTCTCTTCAGGATTTTTTTTTTATAATAGAGAGATTTACAATAGATTCAATCTTTTTACAGAAGCTGCAAATAGAAAATAAAGAAAGGAAACAAAGAAAGAAAGCCTGCCAATATAACCCAATTGCCGCACTTTTTCTGCAGTGTCACACAGATATAGTTCTCAGTCCAATTATCACATAAAGAATGATTATCTGTACCAATTTACCTCTTAAGAAATTTGGACAGATACAGTTTTGCTAGCCAGCTCATTTTGATAGCTAACTTGCAACATGAATTTTGATAGTTAATTCTTGCTTAATCAGTAAAGTGTATGTGACTGTGCACAGCCAATGCAGATTTTAATGATTTAATAAGGAAAAAAAAAACGATTGAGCTTGCTCATTTGGATAACAACACCAGAATTTATTCAATGCAATATATTCATTCCCATACATAAACATAAACTAAATTTGATAGATTCTGTTAACTTAAAGTTTTAGTGATGTGAATGGGTGGGCGATTGAATGAGAGGCAGTGTGTCTTTTAAAGTGTGTGTTTGTGTGTGTGTGCATGTGTGTGTGTTTAGGGAAATCAGCCTAAAGTGTGTTTGCTTTGAAATTTTTTGTCTCAAGTCAAATCTTCTTGATATCCCAATTTTTAGGACCTTTGTAACTCAGCTGGAGAGTATATAGGTATAGATTGGTGAATAAAAGTTGACAAGCTATTTGGAGCTCAATGACCTGTTCTCATCAAAATTCTTTTTATGTTCATATGCTCAAAATGATACATGGATAATATAATATAATATAATATAATATAATATAATATAATATAATATAATATAATATAATATATGTTATGTTATGTTATGTTATGTTATGTTATGTTATGTTATGTTATGTTATGTACTGTCTCTCTGTGTTGTTTCTGCAGGTACTCTGGTTTCCTTCCATTTTAGGACCCAATTGCAGCCATGCAATGGGTGACATCTCAGCAGACTTTAAGTATTTATTAATTGGCAAAAGTGGCCCAATATGGACATGTGCGCATGGATGTGATGAGCTGGCACCCCATCTAAGGTTAGTTTCCACCTTGGTCCCAAGATAGGAGCCAGAACCTCAATGTAGTGATGCAATGTGGCAATAAAGCCACATTAGAGATGTTCTTAAAAATCAAACAACTGTCAAAACCAAGATGACTAAACCATGCTTCAGGATCCTAATTGCGAGACCAAACTTGTTGTCAGTAAATGTTCCTAATATTTTCTTTACAGAGACAGTGAACATTGTGTGCTGAACCCACTAAGCAAGAAGTGAAAGTCAAAGGCCAACACTTTCAATAACTGATTAAACTAAACAAGAATCTGCTAAAGGCTCTTCAATATATCAACAACCATGTTATTGTCTATGACACTGACCATTATTGGTTCATACTGAAGACATCATCACACATGACTTCAATGACGAAACTGTTAATGCTAGTTATGAATCACTAGAAAAATCAAGGAGAACAACTAGGAGACGTGACTCATGACACCAAAGCTGGAGTCAAAAACTGGGAAGTGAAATTGTCATCAAGGCCAAAATATTAAACAAAAATGTAGGTCAAAATGCAGAGCAAAAAAACAAAAAGACTTTCAGAAAGAATTTTGTTAAAAGGTTATGTTATCCGCAATCTCGGGTAGGGAAAGTTTGGCACCTTCCAGTTTTTAACTTTTTTTTTGATGGCAGAAATTACTTCATTGACAATTCCCTTGGCAACTGAGAGCTACATCCTAACAATGGGGCTCAAAAAATCCGAGCATACTCTATCACAACAAAGTGGCTTTGAAAATGATATTAAGTAATTACCATAACTTTAAATAAGCACTGAATCTCAATACCGGCAAATATCGATTCTACTTGAGTGTAAAAACATGACAAAAAGTCCAACAAAAAATATTAATGAGTACACTGATAGTATACATCCCCTAACAATGGTTTGCCACATGATAGTGACAGCTAAATAAATTGTCAGTGCTCTGTAAAAAATGGCATCAGGTAACAACAAAAAACATGAACTGAAAAAAATAATAACTTTGCCAAAATGAAACCAAAAGTAACAATTATTGAAAGAAGTTAATTTTGCATGAAACAAGAAAACATGAAAAGCAACCAAACAAAAGTGCAAATAAAATAAACAACTACACATAATCATGCACACTCAAGAGTGAAAGTGGGTTAGAAAAAGGATAAAATAATGCAATTCCTTTTCTGAAAGCTTTTCTTTCATTACACTATCACAGAGAAGTGCGTTGTCAACTTCAATGAAAAAAACATAGCCACCTCATCACAAAGACGCTCAGGCACACAAAGAGTCATCTGTTAAGCTGCAGTGAGAAACTGGAATACTTAGAGAAAGTAAGTGTGCGAACTTCACAGAGAATATGGATGGAAACCGAAGCTCTGAAGTCATATCGTGTCATTGCGCTATCTATAATATAACATAACCAGTAGCGGCGCACTGCACAATAACATGCAGTGAATACACTTGACTCATAGTTTTCCTACTCTTTCTCTGTACATTTAGCATTTGTTTGCTCAGAGGTTGATGTGCTTGCCGCTTCCTGAGCAGCTCTTCTTTTCTCCACCCTAGCGGCCCACTTCCTCTCTTTGTTCATTAGCATCTTTTCGCGTTAAAACTGATTAAGTCATTGTTTGTAGTGCAATTGTTTAGTACGTTTTCTTTAATTTTTCACTTAAGCTGGCACTTAAGTCTTCAATCTGCCTCAAGAATGATTTAAGATATGAAGAGGTAGGGGAAGTGATGGCGAAGGTAGTAGGGATGAGAACGACGCTTGTATGCATGCGCCGCATGGCCGCCCTGCTGCGCGCTGCCAAGAGTGGATTCTACGATAAAATAACATAAAAATAAAAAGAGAAATAACCTTGGAGGTAAATCATCACCCCGAAAGCGAATAGTAGACATCACATAGTATATGTGTGCCAAATTTCAGGTCAATAGTTCAAATGGTTTGCAAGCTACAGGTGATTTAAAATCCTGGACAGACAAACAAACAGCCACGGTAGCGTATAATATATAAAGATAAATCAGTTTGCATTAGGTTGACATGGTCCAGTAATCTATGATCTTTATAGACAATTTTAGTAGGCTGTACAGATGTACAGGATACAGAATATGGTGATAGAGGGATGAAGAGGATTCTGTTGTTGAAGTCTGTGACACACTTGCGAATCAGTAATAGAACCTAGGTAGACAGGTGAGTTCTGAATATTTGCAGTGGTGGCTTCAACAAAAGTGGAGTTACCAATTTGCATAATACTATAACATAAGAGGACCAGAGCGTAAGAGTGTAAGAGATAGAGACACTTTGACTGCTCCATTTCTGTCTCTGACACGCATGCGCTCCTGTATAAACACACTTGACTTGTTTTGGAAATGTCACTGCATTCTCCTCTGGTTCCCTCCATGGCGCACACTGACGTTTAATCCATCTTGTCTCAGTGCCTCAGAAACAGAGGCCCTAACTGCCCCCTGTGTCTCCTCATCCCGTCGCACACAATGTCTGCCTGTACAGAGTTGTGGGGTCATTATCTGGCAGGACATTGAAAAATTGAAGCAAAGCATCTCCATCCATTAAATCAAAGACCTCTGAGAGAGAGAGGCAGAAAGAATTGGGAAGAGTGAAAGATCGAAAAAGAGACGTAGTGAGTTAGCTGCTCTTTTTTTTTGCAAAATGCTGCTGCTTGTGCCAGTTTTCAAATCCTCAGCTGACCCCTAATCCTCTATTTATGGATTTCTAGTTAACATTGAATTGTTTGTTTTTCTTCCCCCTACCAATATATCTTTGCATGAAGTTAAGGACATAGTAAGCAGCCTAAGAAATAATCCCCTGCCAAGGCCAGTAAAATGAACCTGACTTCAGCTGCTAAGTTCATTAAGCCTCAGTCTTTGTGTCTCTAGTTGGGTTACTTTTAAGATACAGAAGAAAAAGATTTTTTTTTCTTTTGTTTGAAAGTTATTATTGTTTTTCCTGGAGGCAGGGGGACTAGCAATCCTGTAGGGAGGGAGAGATTGAATTGAGCACGAAGAACACTCGACCCCAACTGATTGCGGTCGGGAGGTTATCAACTGCTGAAGACAAAGATGCATTGGACTGGACAGGAGTTTTTCACTTTTCCAAATTAAGAAAAAACAAAACAAAAAAAAGAATTTTCTTTTCTTCTTGGACTGGGTCTGAAAAGGTCACTTCAAGAGTCCGGTCTTTCGATGCGGATTTAGATAAAAAGAATCGGACAATGATTTCATAAGTGTATTGCATTTTAGTGTATGTGGTGGCTGTGTTCTGTTATGGCCTTTGTGGAATAGTGTGCTTCACTTAACAAAAAAATGCTCTATGTTTTTGGTGGTCTTTTGCATCTAGGGTCCCGTGTTACAAAGGCAGTAGTGGCCTTTGTGCTTTCTAAATCTATCCATCCATCTTTTCATCCTTTTAACTCTCCATCTTTCCATTAATTTCCTTTTTCTGTAATACAAGGCTAGTATAGTACATTTATCAACACTGAGTGAAAGCAGGAGCCATCACTGAGTGGAATATCAGGCCTTTAGATGAGAGACTTAGAAATTTGAGTGCTGTATAAAGTTAAATTTCCATGGGGAAGGCAAGAAAGCTGAAGAAAATAGAGAAAACCCATTTGTGCATGGGGAGAATGCATCAGACTGTACAAGGGCAGTGATCAAGCTCAGTACTGAATAATAATCCCTGAGGTATCAGCTCTAACTACTGTGCTCATGTCATTTGGGAACACATTAAATGTCAAAAAATAAGAACATAAAATTAAACTGAAATTATCTCAGAAAGAAAAAAATAATAAATGGGAGTTGACAGCTTCTGACATCAATGTACTTCCTTTGCAAACTGCTTGTCAAGCTGTGGTGCTTAGAACAATGGTAGGTGCACCATTTGTAGCAAAAAAACCCTGCCAAATCCTGTAACCTTAGGCTTCAAACTTTGTCTGGGAGTCAGAAAGCAGATGAACTGCCTGCATAAGCAAACATCTTCAGCAGAAGCCCGTGTGTCACAAATCATAACGGAGAAATGATTCAACTGAGCATTTATGGACACTTGCTAATTACCCATTCTTGATCTTCAGACTTCTCTCCATCTTTCAAAGGATAATTTGCTGAGGAGTTTCTAGGTGTTATTTTTTACTAAGTTCTTGCTATATGGCTAAGCAGGGTGGTGGGGTGGACCTGGGTTGAAGCAGGTGGAGGGATGCTCTATTGGATGGCCAATAAGTATGTATATGTTGAATGAGACAAGAAACTGAATGAGATAAGAGTCCATCACAGTCCACACTCACACTTACTCACATTCAACCAATTCTAGTGTATACAATTAAACTAGTCTACTGGGCCCAGATGTGATTCAGAAGTGAGAATACACATCTGGGGGCAACTTGTTAAAATGTTTGTAGTGAACAGCATTGAAATCCATTGCTGAAGATGTCATGCCCGCAGGGCTTCTTTGTAAGAACAGGTTCTCAATTCCTCCATTCTGTGTACTTTAAATAATATGAGCTGTAGGAAGAAAGCAAAAGAAACTGAAAAAAAAGACTTGACACTGAGAAAAAGTAACAATCTAAAATTGCTGCTCAGGAGCTCAGTAGCACAATGTAACTGAAGCTTAACAATTAACATTGCAATGAGTCCTATGACAGAAGAGGGAAAGACAGACACACAAACACACATATACATAGACCACTGCAGCTACTTGGATCCATGCTGCTACAATATTTTTCTTTTGTTTTGAATATTGCATCACTGTATGGCATAATAACAGCATTTACAGGAGCATTGTGGTCCATGAATATAACAACAACAACAACATTTATTTATATAGCACATTTTCATACAAACATTATAGCTCAAAGTTCTTCACATGATGAAGAAAGAGAAAAAAGACAAAATAAATAATTAAATCACTCCAGCTATATTGTGTCATGGCAAGTTTCATTAACGATTGGCTGATGTTAAGAGTGGTGTCCCAAAGGGGTCAGTGCTAGGGTCGCTGCTGTGTTTAATATATATAAATGATTTGGATAGGAACGTAAAGAACAACCTGGTTAAATTTGCAGATGATACCAACCTAGGTGGATTGGAAGGTAATCTAGAATCCCTTGGATCATTACAGAGGGATTTGGATAGCATACAGATTTTAGGTAGACTTGTGCACATGGAATTGACATAAGTAAATGTAAAGTATTACATGAAGGAAGTAAAAATGTCAGGTTTGAATACATAATGGGGGGGGTGGGTCTGAAAATTGAAACTACGCCTTATGAGAAGTATTTAGGAGTCGTAGTGGACTTAACACTATCAACTTCTAGACAGTGTTCAGAAGCCATTAAGAAGGCTAACAGAATGCTAGGTTATGTAGCACAATGTGTGAAGTACTAGTACAAGGAGGTTATGCTCAAGCTTTATAATGCACTGGTGAGGCCTCATCTGGAGTACTGTGCGCAGCTTTGGTCTCCAGGATACAAAAAGGACATAGCAGCACTAAAATAAGTCCAGAGAAGAGCAACTAGGCTGATTCCAGGGCTACAGGGGATGAATTATGGGGAAAGATTAAAAGAGCTGAGCCTTTACAGTTTAAGCAAAAGAAGATTAAGAGGTGACACAATTGAAGTGTTTAACATTATGAAGGGGATTGGCACAAATGAGTTCAACAAAAACACAAGGAAACTGTTGTTAAAGGTAAATTTTGTATAAACATTAGGAAGTTTTTCTTTACACAGGGAACCTCAGACATACAGAATAAGTTACCAAGTAGTGTGGTAGACACTAAAACTTTAGGGACTTTCAGAACTAGACTTGATGTTATTTTGGAAGTATAAAGTGGATAGGACTGGCGAGTTTTGTTGGGCCTGTTCACGTCTACATTGTTCTAATGTTCTAAAAGACAGTAATGTTAACTTTCTTTAGTTATTTATTTAGACGTGCAGTCATAATGTAGATGCTGTGCTTGTGCTGTTAGTTACATTTATTGTTTCAAGTGTTTTGAGTACTGAAATCTGCATTTCCTATGGCTATGAACTCTCTTAACAACAGTTCTTTTCATCTTCATATTATAGGGCATGACACACCATTTACTTTGAATGCATACTTTGCAATTCATATTTTTAACATAGCTGACAATTCTTTCAACCTTATAACTGGTACTATCATTGGATGAACACCAGAGAGCACATACGGCTGACAGGAATGTATTGTTCACTTTTGCCGCTAACCCAGTGATGTCTTCAAATTCTGAAATATAATCTAATTTTAGAGAAAAATATTTCCCTCGCAACAAGATATGCTTATTTTTAAAACATGTAATGTGCTGTCTATACACGTGACACATATTTATATGTTTAATAGGGGTCTTTTTTGGGAGACGTTTTGGCTGTAGACAGTTTATCATAATATGAAGTTTGCTCTCTGTTAGATCAAATTAACATGAAAACCAATGCTGTTTGCAGTTCAGAACTACCGCCTTTACTTTGAGTGCCGCCTTCATGAGGCATTGGATTGGTTTAAAAATGTGGCACTCAGTGAGCCATCTAATTGATCCCACCCATATTTCAGTAAAATTCACTCATGGTTGTCTCCAGATATATAGTACTATATATATATACAGTATGCCTGTCTCTGGGAGACTTTAAATAACCCAAAAAACTCTGTTTTCCAAAAATCCAACTTAGGCATGGGATGAACATGACTGGAGTGATATTTAAATTCAGAACTCCGGTGGTGTGCTTTGAAACTCTAAACAGTTGCAATGAATTTTCTGCATTGCTCAAATACAGGCTTTCAGAAGTGTTGCAATTTAAAGGTGTCACTAATATTTGTTCATTGAGCAAAATCACCACAAGATCAGACTAATAAGAACGTAGTATTTCTGGTAATTTGCAAGCAAATTTTATGTTGCTTTTAATATCCCGGAAAGGATGAAGGTCCAAGTCTTTAGAGTCCTGGTGCTTCCTGTCTTGCTATATGGTTGTGAAACATGGATTCTCTCCTGTGACCTGAGACGATGACTTGACTCCTTTGGTACTGTGTCTCTTCGAAGAATCCTTGGGTAGCGCTGGTTTGACTTTTTTTCGAAAGAGCAGTTCCTCATGGAGTCCTGAATGATGCACATTATCTGCATTGTGAGGGAATGTCAGTTATGGTACTACAGTAATGTGGTGCAATTCTCCGAGGGTGATCCAGCTCGCAGGATCCTAATTGTTGAGGACCCGAGTGGCTGGACCAGGCCAAGGGGACACCCACGTAACACTTGGCTGCGGCAGATAGAGGGTTATTTCCAGAGAGTGGGACTGGACTGCGTGTCTGCCTGGGGGTTACCAACCAGGATCCCGAGCTGTTTTGTTGTGTGGTGCGTGTGGCAACGTGCTATACCAGTGCATGCTCTCCAACCTGACCTGACCTTAATATCCCCTGCAGCTGTTTTTGCCCTTTCCATATGGTGTAGCAGCATACATACCAAACAAGATGACAGATACACATGCACATACCGCTGCTAGAGCAATGCTGCACTAAAACATATTGAAAATGTGTGTGGTGCCCTTTCAAGTTAGAGGCTATGCCAAATGGCCCTTTTATTCAGTACTTAAAGCAAGCAGAAAGCTGACACTGTTAACATGAGGAAGAAGGAGAGAAACAAGACAGAAATGCATTGGGTTAGACTTGTGCTCATGAACATGTTGATGTTTCTTTTCAATTGGCTTCCCATATGCTCACATTCTAAAGTTCAATGCAACAGATTAGTCTCTGTATGTATGTCCCAAACCCAAAAATGCACAGATTAGGTTAATGAACAAGTCTAAATTGGCTTAGCATTGCTCTGAGTGTAAGCATTCATCCTCTGATGGAATGACACTCAATTCATTGCCACTTCTCACCTTGCATTTAATGATGCCTGGAGAGGTTCAAACTCCATTGACTCCATATCAGAAAAAACGGCACCAGTTATGTTGTAGTAACTGAACTGATTACTGAAACAACAAAGTAAATTAATTGCATTTTCAAAATCACTACCACCTGCTTTTGTTATTTCCAGACAGCAAGTGCTCTTAGCACATCTACTCAACAGATGTGGGACAAAAATGAATGACTGGTCCACTACAATATCTCAAATGTATGTGTGGTACCAAACTACAATGAATGGTATCGACATTCAGCATCTAAATAGGGCAGCTTGTATACAAAGCTGAATATGTAAATATACAATCGAAAGGGAGAAACAAGACAATCATGCATTGAGTTAATCATCGTGCTGTGTCATTTGAGTATGTTTATATAAAATTACAATAAAGTGCCATTATGGGTTAAGTGGTTTAGATACTGAATGGATGGATAGATGGATGACTGAACAGCCATACTGGCAGTACTGAGGAAATTGAACAGATTACCTAATCAATAAGCAGAATGAAAGCAGTAATTAAAAAAAAAGGCAGGGCAGTTTATAGCCTAGCATTTTACAAGTTCTAGGTCAAATTCTATTAGAATGGAAGATGCTTCTTTTTGTTGTTGAAGCAAATTAATATTCTGTTGCATTTGATAGATAAGTGTTATGAAACAGATTTCTCAATTTTCCTTTCTGCCTTTTTCAAGTTTTTTAATGAGAAATCAAATATGCTTACTGTGTGTGGTATTAGATAGATAGATAGATAGATAGATAGATAGATAGATAGATAGATAGATAGATAGATAGATAGATAGATAGATAGATAGATAGATAGATAGATAGATAGATAGATAGATAGATAGATAGATAGATAGCAGGGGGACATTTGGCTTTTAATAGATGCTCAGGGAATAAATGTATATTTTCTGCCTCTGTTATAATACATTTTTGAGAGAATTTTGTAATTATATTTCTTAGCGACTTCATTGGGTATAGGAAGATGTCTGTAAAGTTGGCATGATATGTAAAGCTCATTAACTAGGTAATTAGTTTGGCTCTGCATTGTATTTCTGTTTCGATATTAATAATAAGGAAAGTTGTCCTGGCATTTGTGCAATGCTGAATAACTAGAAAGACTTGCACTAAGTGAATTGTTTTTCCTATGCCAACTGCTTATTTACCTGAATGTGTGGAAATAAAAAATACTACTTAGTACAAAGAACCTCTCACTAAAATGTGATAGACATCACTTTGGAGCCTATAAGAATCAAATTAATAGCAGTCACACTTCAGCAACATCCACTGACAGTGGTTCGGCATGGCATCATGCCAATGAGGAAGAAAAGACACAGGTAGGGATAAATAGCATCCAAAAGTATATTAGGTATCCTGGAATGGCAACAGGAAGGTTCACCAATATGACACAGAGAGTGGGAGTGGGTGGTATCCCAAGTGTAAATGCCACATGTTCACAGGATTCTAGGAGGCAGGTGACCCAGCAGATTCCACAGTTATGATAGGGAGTCAGCAGAAGGTCAAATATTGGTCCAAATCTACAGATCCATCATCAAGTCCATTCTGACTTCATCTCTAAGTATCTGGTGTGCTGCTGCCTCTGTTCATGCTAAGTACAATCTGTAGAGCATTAACATTCAAGTCCTATATAGTCCAGGGTAAGAAAGTGGAGCACAAAGATCATTGCTGATCCATCTCACTGAGAGCATTATGCCTTTGAGCAGTGAAAGCTAAAGCAACATGTCACTTAAACAGTTTTTCTCCATGTGCAGTAATTCTGACTAATCAGGTCTGAGTTTCTACTTAGCATCTATGTATACCTGCATACTAGAATACATGGACATTTTAGTCCTATTATCTCTGTTTTTCTATTGCTCTTGTACGCTGCATCATATTTTATCATTTAATATTTTACCTTCTTATATTTATACTGTATTTTGAATTCTGTGTTGTTTGTGTATGTTGCAGCTTACATTACGCATTAGTGTACCTGGCCAATGAAGTGAATTCTGATTCAGAAATATCTAAAAACCAGTAAAGGATAGCAAATGATCTGAACATTGTGTTGGAATCATACTGATCTTTTAAAAGTGGGTTTCATTTTCCTCTTTCCAATTAAATTGTAGCGGACCGGTGCCACTAAGATTCACATCATCAAAGAGACACTCATTTATGTATTTTTTTGGTGGGGATTCCAGGAATGCACCCAGCCCAGACCCACACATACTCACAAGCAGAGGCACAAAATCAACGAATGAATAAATAATATATTAAATGAAAACCCAATACACAACAACAACAATGAGACAAACCTCCCCTTTCCCCTACGGTGATACAATTGTAACATAACAATGAACCATAAAAATAAAACACTCCTGACAACATCCTTATATAGTCCAATACAGCAAAAGCAGGTAAAATGATTTGGAGTGAAGATGAACAGCTTCCGTAGAAAATGAGTGAAACAGTCCTACCGGTAGTCCTGAGCATCGAGGGGTGAGATTTCCAGGAACGCTCCTTTTGAAGACGCACGACAATTAATCCACCACTATACACATGACAGGCAGGCATGAGACAATCCTAATGGGAAATGATCTGGGGCACAATTAACTTTTCAGAAGACATGTTGGATAGGATACACAAAAAAAAACAATCTCCTGTTGCTCCCAGCCAGACCCCCATCCCAACCCCCCCCCCCCCCCCCCCCCCCCCCCCCCAAATTTCAACTTTCCTGCTGGCCTCTTTTGTCACCAGCAGCCCCTACTTCCATTTCAGTCATCCTATGCAGGTAATCCCCCTTGGGCTGCTGGGAAATTAAGGTCTTCCCACAGTATCACTTCTAAAAAATGGCTCCACATAGTCCTGGATTATTTGGAATGGGACATTATAGTTAGTCTTTGTTCATTTTGTATTTTTGCTTTATTTGATAGACACACAATTTTTGTATACTTTAGTCTCCTTGGCATTTTAGGTGAGAAGAATGGCCTTGAAAGATCTCTTGTATCATAGAGTTCTATTTGTAATGGCTAAAAAATTCGGAGTCACGTGCAAAGCATTCGAAGAGCAACACCAAACAATATTTCAATCTAATTTTGATACCCAGACAAGGTGTATTCCGTGGTATGTGCTGTGAGTTTTCTCCAAGGATTCCAGTTTTCTGAGAAAGTCTCTTAAGAAGACTGTTAATCCTAAATTGACAATGTGCAGGTGTAGCATCGCACCCAAGTCTGTTTCCTACTTTAGACAAACTCCAGTCGGGGTGATGAAAAAGCCTTGCAAATCACAATCTAACAACTTGTGGCAATAGTATACTGTATATTACAGTAGAGTCTTGAAGAATACATAAACATTCACAGGTACATCCTGCACATTCTGCCTACTAACAGCAATTAATCAAACTGCAAATATTACCAGCAAGATAAGTTTATTAATGCCACAGCTAGTGATGAGTGAAACAGGCAGGTTTTAATTCCCAAACAGTTTCATGAAATTAAAATTAATGATATAGGCAATTCACAATTGTAAAATTCAAAACTCACTTAAGAGTTTTTGGTGTTTTTTGTTTCAGTGGAAAATGAAGAATAGTGCTAGCTGAGGCTCCTTTAACACTTTCATTCTTACCTGTGTTTTTTTCTGCAGCTGTGTAACAAATATAATCCATACCACACTGATAAAATCAATTCTATTTATGCCACTCATTTACATTACCACAAAGGAGTGCAGTACCACATCTGCATTTTAGTCCTAGAAGGATTCCTGTAACAAGTAAGTTTAAAATGTGTTAGTTATGCATTTGTAAAAGGACTCACTTTCACAATGAATTTCCTTTTTACCTTGTCCCTTGTTAATAAACTGCATGCTTAATACTATAATGCTCAGATAACAATTCAGCAGTGGTCAGTTACACTGTTGGCTGACAGGACAATAATATGAAATCAGCCCCTTGATTGAGGATACTTTGGTTACTCAGACAACCAAAAGATAAGGCAGCTGACTCCTGGTTTTGGGTCAGCAGACTATATGGAAGAAGTAGGAGAAAAGCAACTACCTTGGTTGGTGGCCTAAATACATCCAGAATAGCCAACAAGTAACTGGGCAGATGATCAGATAGAGATAAAAATGACACAAAATAGCTGGTGTTCATTGAAGCATACTATACCTAACAGAAACAGGACACTTGTTCACCAGGACTTGGAAGGATTGACAAGAAGTGAACACCTACTTTTCAAAGCTAACTTCTTAATCAGGGATACAGAAGCAAAACAGCCATTGCCTGGTGATGCAATGTTCATCTTAATGAGAGCAGGGCAACATCTGCTTGAGCTGAACAGTAAAAAAGAAGTTTCTGTTTGGTATAAGATAACTAGCCATACAGGAATAAAGTATAATAAAAACAGGTTCCTTGAGGTTCCTGTTCAGGGGGGTATTTTTCGTACGTGGATTACTCGCTTAGCCGGATGTAATTGTTGACGATTTGGCCTGATCCTGGATCTGTCAGTTTTTTGAAACTCTTGCTGGAAGTGTTGTCATAGCAACACATCCAAATCCGCAAACCTGCTCGGAGCAGGTTTGTTCTGCGTAAACAAGGATTAGTTTACACACGTGATCAGTGACGGTGTGGAAGTCATCCAGTCAGGGCTTCGCCGTTCATGAATGAGCGACCAATTGATATTGGTGCGCAAATTATACGAAGAGAATTTCATATAAAGAGGGGTTTGCACGATCGGCAAGATCCTTTATTGCCCCCGGAGGAAATTCTGTACGAAAGATACCGCTTTAGCCGAGGGGGAATATTGTACCTCAAAGATTTATTAGCTCCATATATTCGAAGTCAAACTCGGCGAAGTCGGGCTCTCACAACCACACAGACAGTAGGCATTGCTTTGAGGTTTCTTGCAAGCGGCACTTTTTTATATACTGTAGGCGATGCGGAACATCTATCGAAAAGTGCAGTTTGCCAGGCAATTCGTAAAGTCTGTTTGGCTCTGAAACATTTCCTTCAGGTTTTCATTGTGTTTCCTGGACACCTGCGTGTGCAGACAATAAAAGAGGCGTTTCATGCCATTGCAGGTAGGTAATACACAGGCTAAAACACCCACAGTTCCACGAAGAATCCGACAATCAGCCTAACATTCTCATTACCAGGATTTCCAAATGTGATTGGGGCACATGGAACTGATCAGAGTGGAGTTTGATCAAACATTATTTGGAAAATGTACCTCTCCTCCTGATGAATAATCAGACACAGTGTCTTCATCAAATATTTGACCTTCGTTAATATCTCGTTGGTCAGACACAGGTTCAAGGGATATGATATTCCCTGCAACTGACCCAACAAAAAAGAGGGCTATATGGAACATACCTATAGCACACATGGAGGACAAATATGCAATGACCATCCTTTACCTGAAATGAAGTGACCACTACTTCCTGCCACTGGTTCTGAGGAGTAGCTTCCCCCTGGAATGCCCTCAGAAACAGGGCGATGGGCATTTTGCTGGAGAGCCAACTCTTCTGCAGGGGTTAGGTCTGGACCGCGTGGACCTCCACCTGTTTTTTGCTTGTCTGCCTCCTTATTAGCTTTAAAATTAATGTTTTTTTATATTATATATGATTCTTTATGTCAACAATTCTTTAAATAGTTATATACCAATATTTACCAGTTTGAAGTATATTCTTGTACTTCACTTTAACCTGTTCCCATGTTCTCCTTGTGCTCACGTTTGATCTGGAATTATGACATATTAAATAATAATTAATCTGACACATAGGAAATGAAACGCTGCATTCACTAAGTACAATGTACACTACTTAGCGTTTAATTTTTTCGGCCACTTTTTGCCAGCCGTCTTTTCTGGTCTGGGCTGCTTTTGCAGTGTTACTGCTTGTGTATATTAAATCTTGAAATTCTTCGTGTCCTTCGAATAAAAGGTCTTGCGCCGCGTGTGTGAAAAAAAAATGCGCCCGTTCTTTCGTCATTTTGTTACAGCCTATCAAAGACTTGCTGATCATGTTTTCTAGACTCAATATATATGGGCTTTTCACTCAGCGCGGGCGCGCGCATTCATCTCGTATGACTAGATCCAGCTACACTAATCTAATACACATCTGCATTTGAAAAACCGACTTATCTGGATGAGTTTCACTGGCATTAACTCATTCAAGATGAGGCACCTGATCTCGGATGGTTTAAACGACGTACGAAAAATACCCCCCAGTTCAGAACTCTAAGTACCTAAAACTAAAAATAAAAAATAGACAGAAACATCAAAAACATGCCATGTGAGTTTATGGCAATCTCGAAATTTCCACTTTAATCACGTAGTTTATTTTGTCATTAAAGTAGAACATCAAAAACTTCATCTTTAAATCATTTAATTTACTAGTTTCTCAAATACCATCGTAACTAAAGTAGCATGTTAAATGCTTTGTTTTGTATATGTTCTACTATGTGCCTCATGTGTGTGAATCACTATGTGCTTCTTAAATGGGCTTTATCTTTCTCCGACAGGACACAGAATCCATTACATTCATGAAATTTCAGCTCTCTGAATAATTTAAATATTGAGATGTACAGTATACTTGATATTATTTTCATAATGACAGGAATTAAAGCATGTTATTAAACATGGGAACATGGTGGCACAGTGATAGTGATGAGCTGGCGCCCCGTCCAGAGATTTTTCCTACCTCCCGCAAGATGCTTGCTGTGCGGTGCACGACCTTCGATGAAATAATTTACTGCAGCAGTACTGTCTCCTTCAAACATACTAACTTCCAATTCCTGCCCTTCCTTTTCTTTCTCCAAGTAACCAATCACCACACAATCAGCTCTGTAATAGGTGTTAAGCCATGTGTAAGTTTAGAATGCTTATTCTTCAAAACCTTTAAGGTTCATTGAAATATCTTCGTAGTACATATTTAATTATTCTATCCATCTATCCTTCCAGTTTCGCGCCAGCCCCAGCAAGAATGCAGCGTGAGGCAGTAACGATCTCTGAACTACCTCACATGTTTAATTATTAACAATATAGATGATTTCAATGATGTTAACATTTTATCTGTATAATGTAATAAACATATTTTGCTGCATTTCATCTTAAAAATTATATTGTCATCATATGTAAATACACTCTTTATAAAGTGGCTCAGGTTGTGCAATATTACTTTTATTATTATTTTGCCCAGAGTGGACTGGGCGGTCTCGTGGCCTGGAACCCCTACAGATTTTATTTTTTTCTCCAGCCTTCTGGAGTTTTTTTTTTTGTTTGTTTTTTCTGTCCACCCTGGCCATCGGACCTTACTCCTTTCTATGTTAATTAATGTTGTCTTATTTTAATTTCTTATTTTGTCTTTTATTTTTCTTCTCTTCATTATGTAAAGCACTTTGAGCTACTTTTTGTATGAAAATGTGCTATATAAATAAATGTTGTTGTATTACAACTATATCGCAAGTTTATAGTGAGGTGATTGTACTAATAAGTACAAACAGTTCTACAAGAAGCACTTGATGGACTAATTGAGTGTGTTTATAGTTCTTTGGATGAAATTGTTTCTGAACCGCAAAGTCCATACAGGAAAGGCTCTGAAGCGTTTGCTGTTTGATAGCAGTTCAGTAGACAGTGCGCATGGCTGAGGCAGCGTGTGCTTGATGCAATATATAGATACTTCTCTTTCTGATCAGCTGCTGTAGAGCTGTGATTCCACACTCAGATACAGTGGGTTAAATACTCTGAGTGGTGTATTGAGAGAAGCAACGCTAAAGCAGCTGTGGTATTTGGAATAGTTTGGCCATTCCTTGGACCATTATATTGTTACAGGTTAATTACAATCAGATGCCATAAACTAATATCAGGTTAATTTCAGTGTATTTGATAAAGCCGTGTCAGGGATGTGGATCTAAAAAAAGAAAGGGAAACCACACTAGAACAAAAGCATTGCTTTGACTCTGGGTGTTGCCAGTTTGCAAAACCGAGTGGAGGACTTGCGTACACCAAGCATTTAGCTGGTGTGAAAATGTGCGTGAATTAATGCCAAGTTTAAGTTTTTTACATCACAATTTGAGTATGGAAATGTGAGTACACAACATTTTTGTGGGTACGCACTTATACATGATGCCTCTGGTGATGATACCACAGGCAGAGATGTGGTCAGGGAAAGCAACAGGTCAAAACTGTGATTTTGTCAGGTAGCCAAAAATGAAAAGGACAAATACTTAGAGGTTGAAGGCAAAATGAAAGTCAAAAGCGGAATAGTCAGTCCTAACACTATGGCATACGATGTAAAAAGCAAACTACACAAAAGAAATCTTTGAAGGTAGAGTGTCAATTATTTATTCTGTGATGTCACCAGCGCAATGATTACGCTCACGTCATGCTTCCACAGGATGTTGCATAAACAAAGACCATCAAGATGGGAATAAAATAAAATTTTGCCAAGCTAAAATGAAAAATAAGCCTCAGAAATGGAATATTTACAGTATGTCAAAAAACAAAATGTGTAAATAGTGTTTAATACTAAAGCTGTAAACACTCCTAGAGAAATAATCAGTCTTCATAAGGTCCTTTCATGCTCAATATGTACATTGGAATTACAAATTAACCTAATCCTTATGTCTTTGGGGATGTATGAGAAAACCTGGACTACCTGGAAAGACCCCCCACAGACAGAAAAAGAGATTATGGAAATGCCACATAGACAACAGCCAGGCACACGATTTAAACCCAGGATACTAAATCTATAAAGCCTTACCAATAAAATTGCCACTTCAAGTGTTTAGGGCAATTTTACTGTACAACTTGTCATGGCCAGAAAGATTTGGGGAGCCCACAATAAATGTAGGGAAGCCAGCTGGGCAACTGCTGTTAATGAAAGAAATGCAAAATTATTGTAGCTTCCTAGTGAAAAAAAAAACAGTCAATCTGAAAACAAACAAAACAACCATGACAGGCTTTCAAAACACTCGAGAAGTGGAGCATGTAGATTTCAGGCTACTGCAGAGCTAATTCCATAAACAATTTTAGGGTCCTAATGAGACATGGAACACCAGGCACATCCCTTTTTTGTTGTGACCTAACTGGAAGGCTCTGAGGGCCGTGTCTTTTTCTGAGAATCTTCTCTGTACTGTGGATGGAAGAGAGAAAATGGTTAGCAGTAGTGCCTCCTCCTGGTCTGGGGTAGAATCGCTTACCTTGCTTAAGGCACAAAAAAAAAAAAAAACACCAAGCACCACCTTACCACCCATATCATTAATTATTTAAGCAAAATAAAGAAAACTGAATTGAAATAGACTATTTTACCCCTCTACCACACCATCAAAGGTCGTCACCTACACTGTGCAAACCGTCAGCATTGTCTTCTATGTTAAGTAAAATGAAGATGAGCACAATTACTGTCATGTAGGCAGCATGAGCCAGGAAGTGAAGTTTGATCCAGATAAGTATAATGGAGAGAAGCCACAACAAGCAAGTAAGAATTAAAAAAAAATATTAAAAAGCAAGGTCAACAACAGGTAGTGACTCAAAAGGGACAATGGGGCTAAGCATACGCAAAAGTAAAAAAAAAATCACTAGACTGGAAAGATTTCCAAAAGATGGGCTAAATGATTCAAAACTGTAGGAAAAACATAAATACTAAATAAGAAGGGTAAATGGTTTTTGCACAGTGACATAAGACACAGTGCCAGAGCAAAGTGTAGTAGCCATCTTTCCTGTTTTATTTCCCTTATGTGATTTCAATGCAATCACCGCTGACAAGCAATAAATAGAGCAGTGACAGGCCAGTGGAAAACTCCATAGGAGAGCAACACTTAGATTTGGATCCCAAGGCCAATTCTGCCAGTCAAAAATGGTAGAAACAGCTTGAGAACGCACCCAACCTCTTGACACCTGCTATATGGTTTTGCTCCTCAGAAATCAGATGTTCATTGTGTTTCTACAAACTAACCATCTTGGACTCCTTTTAAAAATTCACATCTTTATTTGGATAACATATCTGTGACAAAGTTAGTTTGGTGTGCTTTCGTTTTGGCAGCCATGTCTGTCTTATCACCTCCGTCTTTGCTTTCCTTTCCTTGCCTGTTCCCCCTTGACTCAATAGTCATGTACCATACTGTGTATCTGTTTCGTCTAACAAGATCTGACTGCTCCATTAGTGAGCTGTCTTTCATCATAAAAATCTACAAATATGGAATTTATGTCATTCAGAATTCAGAATGCTGCAGTGCTGAGTGACAGCAGGGTGTTGTGGCATTTGTTTTTCTGTTTATTTTAACTTTGCCTGCTCTGCATATTTGATACACACCAGGGAACCAGATGGGAACAGAGTTGTTCTCAAATGTTTAAGAAAATGGCTTCAACCGCTGTGCCGAGTTCTAGGAACACTTATTGCCTTTACCAGCTGTAAAGGTGCAGAAACCTCCAGTCGTTCGACAGAGGTGCCAGCCTGATTTGCTGCCAATTAGTTTCATCAGCTGTATTGGACCGGAAAAAGCAGGGTGGGGTTGTCATATCACACCCTCTGCGGCAGATCTCAGTGCATTAATAAAGACACCGGAAGCAAAGGTGCTGCAGGAAAGGATGCAATCCATTGTTAAAATCATTAGCATTTTTAAATAGGTTTATTCTCACCTATTATAGCTGATCTGCACTCGCAAAGTGCAATTACCAGTTTCAACATAAATTCAGATGTCGTCTCCTTGGAATCTGAGCTATAGAAGTGTGAAAATCCTTCAGTGACTTGATTCAGAATCTGAACCTTTGGTCAAATTGACACCAATTGCACTGTGATTCTTGAGGTAACTGACAATAAATGGGCTTGACTAGGAAAGACTCACCATACGGAGGGAATGAACACTTTCTGATACAGCAGATGTAAAACAGTTCTTCCCAGGACTTGGACGCATATCATTTGTGTCAACAGGACAGAGTTGACAATAGGCCAAAATGAACTGAGCCTCAAAAATAGACAAGTGTACCAGTGCTTCTTACAAATCACACACTTTCCCACCCTCACCAAGTGCATTGAATCTGACAAGACCATAAGTGCAATGGAAAGCAAGGGTGTGCCGAGAGGGGGTGGAGAGAGGCTGTCAGCAGACACTATATCATATACACAGATCTATAAAGAATGGTGGCAGCTCACAAATTAATTTATTTAATTAAGCAAGGCAGAGCAATCAGTCAAGTGAATGATTAATGGGCAAACAGAGTCTTTCCACCAGGTCCCCGTCAAAGAGATTCTGTGATGTGTCTGGGGGGGGCAGTCATTAAACATGAGAAACAAGGTCAGAACCTCGTTGGCGAAAGTAGAGATCGTAAACTTTCCCATTTCATATTTTTAATGCGAGCAAAAGCAAGGGGAACAAAGCACAAGCAGCTGTCATATGTCACCTTCTGCCTGCTTTAATGAATATAAAAAAAACACTCAGTGTACAGTGTGTGCTTTGAAAGGACTCTTTGAGATCCTGCTTTCTATGAAAGGCACTATATGAAATAATGTTTTATATATGTTGTGTGAACATTTATGAATCACTATTCAGGTGTTTTATTTTATTGTATTATTTTCATTAACTTGTTCCAAACTCTTATAAGGTGGCTCCTTAAAACAACACGGGTTACTTTCTTCCAGATCTTGTGCCTGTATTGGTGTGTGTGTTTAATGAGTTCTTCTAAGCTTACCATCTGAAAGTCTTGTTATGGTTCATCACAATCTCAAAGTTCAGTTCCTACAGTTTACTAAATCATGCTTATTAACATTTCTGAGAATTTTGAAAGTCTGAATAACCTCTTGAATGGTATGAAGGATCTACAGCTACTGAACATGTTTACTCAGAAAAATATTTGGTTATCATTTCAAATCCTTAAAATGTGTGTCAGCTTAACTATTGACTGGTATGTATGAGCATGGCGGTGTGCCCGAAATGGACTGGTAAGGTTTGTTTTTGTTCTATATGTCATGCTCTCAAGGTGAGCTTCAGCACCTACAATATTCTGAGAGGCTTCAGAAAAGGGGTGGATGAATTTTACTCTTTGTTCAACATGACAGGGTTCCATCAACCTTTTATAGAATCACAATTTTCAGTCTAGGATTACTTTTTTCTTGTCATTTGGATGCTTTAATAATACTAATTTATATTAAATAAAAGTACATGGATACATGCTTATTATCATTTTTCTTTCCTTTTGTAATCCCTTTATCCAAGTATTTCTAGGATTTGCAGGTATCAGGGTTTTAGCCCCCTCTGTGATTGTCGCTTGTGGTCTCACACAAATGAGGCTTCATATGTGTGGTGTAACAATGACCAAGGGCTATATTATATATGATGGACAAAAAGATCAGGGACTGGGGGCAATAAATCAAGGCTTTAATGCTCGGAAATTCACCTCTCCTGACTCCACTGATCCAAGATGACTTACAAAATCACAATGCAAATATAATGAATGATTAGAAGATGCAAAACAACCGTGGATGGAGCACAAGTCCATCAAAGGACAAGCACTTGCACCAGACTTATTTGGGAAAGATTATTTATTCCTTCAGTTCATGCAGATAAGATTGTTTACAAAGAATTAATGAAAGTTTCAGTAATTACATATATTTTAAACAAAATTCTATTAAAATGAAGCACTAAATTAAACTACAATATCTCATTTTAATATCACTTGTTTAAAGAAGTGTTATCATTGTCTAGAGAGGAATATAATACTGAAACATAACATTTTATACCTTGTCCACAATAACTTGTCCATATCTTATTTATTAAGATGTGCTTTTATCTTCTATTAGTATACTGTCTGAGCATTTAATGACATCTTTTCATTTCCTTGACATTTCCCCTTGTCATTTTCTAATTTAATTCAAACTGTTTCTGAAATTCTATACATATAGAGTGAACACTAGGTGTAGTACCAGAGTCCGAAACCCAAGACATAACTGCCAACACACAAACCTAGGTAACACATCTAGTGCTTTTATTTACAATAATAAAGTGAAACTTTGACAGACTTCCTTTCCAGGATGCCATAAACAGCTCCAACCCAAGACAATACAGCACAACAAGTCCGACATTATTTTTTCTGGTTCCATCTGTGCTCCTCTTATTCCTCCCAGTCGAGTGTTTCCCATCTTCTCCCCCAGCTCAAACATGCAAAGTCAAATGGAGGGCTCTCTTTTAATACCCGACCCAGGAGTACTTCCAGTGCTAAATTCATTGACTCCAGGAAGTGCTTCCAGGTCAGGCACGGACCACTCTGGTCATTGTACAGTCAATGTCTGAAAGCTACCCCCGTCAGCCCCCATAGGACGCAACAGGTCAGGGGGACCCCAACTCCCATGCTGCCTATACTATGGCTCACTAGACAGGATGTTGCCATCTAGTGTACAGGGAAACACTCTACCTGTAGCCTCCAAAGCCCAACCAGCATGTCCCTCCGTAGCTCCTGGGACGACTGCCCTGGTGTAACTGCTGGTGTAGCGTCCTTCTGTGCCCACATCCTAGCACAGAAGGGGAATATAACCACTCCCTCACTGACCTTGCTTTATCATGGCCTCCTGGCCAGGCAAGGGAGCAGGGTCCATCCTGGTTGAGATGCCAGTTTGTCTTTCTTTGTATATATTTGACCCCTTTACTTTCTGCACAGTTTATTGTGTTTTAGATTTCATTTTAAATGGATAAATTTGCCATTTGTGCCCATCAATCTATACTCAAATGACAAAATGTAAAAATGTTTTCAGAAAGGTTTGCAAATTTATTAAAAATCAAAAATTGAAATCTCTCAGTCTTTTAAGTTTTCAGACTCTTTATTCAATACTTTGTAGAAGCACTTTTGGCAGCAATTCCAGCTTCATGTCTTTTTAGGTAAGTGTAAACAAGCTTTGCACACCTGGATTTGAGCCATATATCCCATTTTTCCTAGAAGATCCACTCAAGCTCCATTAAATCTGCATCGTAAACCGGTCTCTCCACACATGCTCTATGGGATTTAAGTCTGGGCTTTGGTGTAGCCACTCAAAGGCAGTTAGATACTTGTCCCTAAGCCACACCCGTGTTGTCTTATCTGTGTACTTTGGGTCATTTTCGTGCTGAAAGAAGAACCATCACCTCAGTTTGATGTCACATGCACTCTGGAGCAGGTTTTCTTCAAGGACGTTTCTGTATTTGGCTGCATTCATTCTTCCCTCACTCCTGACCAGTCTTCCTGTCCCACCTGCTGCTGTAGGTGGGCAATGAGCAGTGCCTGGTCTTCTCCAGATATCATGTTTGGACTTTCTCAAAAATAATTTAATTTTTCTTCCATCAGACCAGGGTCCTTTAAATGCCATTTGCCAAACTCCAAGTGAGCCATCGTTTGTGTTTTTCGCAAGGTTGCCTCTGATCTAGCCATTCTACCATAAACACGTGATTGATGGAGTGCTGCTGAGATGGTCATCCTTTCAAAAGGTTCTCCCATCTAAGCAGAGAACTTTTCAAGCTCTGTGTATAACCATTGGGTTCTTGGTCACCTCTTTCACCAAAAGTCCAATGCCCATTTTTGGCTAGATGATAATCTCTAGGAAGAGTCCTGGGGCCTCATGTATAACGCCGTGCGTAGAACTCACACTATAACATGGCGTAAGCACAAAAGCGGGAATGTGCGTACGCACAGAAAAATCCAGATGCAGAAATCTGTACATACGCAAACTTCCACGTTCTTCCGCTACATAAATCCCGATCAGCGTGAAAAGTAACGCACATGCACGCACCTTCTGTCCCGCCCCAACTCCTCCCAGAATTACCTCTTTGAATATGCAAATCAATATAAATAGCCTTCTGTGAAAAGACAATGGGAAAAGCACGGGGGAAAATATAACAATTTCAGCGAATACTAAGTGGAGACAAAGGAAAAACTTACTATTTGTTGTTTTAAACAGTGGCATAATCAACAAAAGGAAGTTGATCGAGTGACATAGTGTCGGAGAAACTTGAAAGCTCAAGTTCACAAAGTCGCACAGTGCCCGAAATAAAAAAGAAATCACATATCAAAGTCGCCGTGAAAAGGCGAGTTGTAGCCCACCGTCTGAGTGTCATATGAAAGCTTATTAGGGTACAGAGAAAAGAAATAGGCACACAGTGGGAAAAAGCACGAAATGTCAACTTTAATCACGTAGTTTATTTTGCCATTAAAGTAGAACATCATAAACTTCCTCCTAAAATCGTTTATTTTACTAGTTTCTCAAATCCCATTGTAACTAAAGTAGCACATTAAATGCTTTGTTCTGTATTTGATCTTCTATGTGCTCTATGTGTATGAATCACTACCTGCTTCTTAAACGGGCTTTCTCTTTCTCCGAGAGGACACAGAATCCATTACATTCGTGATATTACAGCTCTCTGAATAATTAAAATACTGAGATGTATACGTGATATCTTTTTCATGATGATAGGAATGAAAGCATGTTATTAAACATGGGAACACGGTGGCGCAGTGCTTGTTCATGTCTCACGCAAGAGGCTTGCTACGCCATGCGCGACCTTCGATGAAATAATTTATTACAGAAGTACTGTCTCTTTCAAACGTACTAACCTCCAATTCCTGTCCTTACTTTTCTTTCTCCAAATACCCAATCGCCACACAATCAGCTCTGTTATAGACGTGAAGCCATTTGTAAGCTTAGAACGCCGATTCTTTGAAACTTTTAAGGAACATTGAAATATCTTCGTAGTACATGTTTAATTATTCTATCCGTCTATCCTTCCAGTGTCGCGTCAGCACCAGCAATAATACAGCACAAGGCAGGAACTAGCGCTGCGGCACCGTGTCCTCACATGTTTAATTATTAACAATGCAGATTATTTAAATGAAGTTAAAGTTTTATCTGTATAATATAATCAACATATTTTGCTGCATTTCATCTTAAAAATGATATCGTCATCATATGTAAATATGCGCTTTATAAAGTGGCTCAGGTTGTGCAATATTATAACTGTAGTGCAAGTTTA
Source organism: Erpetoichthys calabaricus (assembly GCF_900747795.2). Classification (NCBI taxonomy): domain Eukaryota; kingdom Metazoa; phylum Chordata; class Cladistia; order Polypteriformes; family Polypteridae; genus Erpetoichthys; species Erpetoichthys calabaricus. The sequence goes on from NC_041395.2 coordinate 220,993,057, forward strand.
CAGTGAGGTAATTGTACTTATAAGTACAAACAGTTCTACAAGGAGCACTTGCTTTAGTGCGTTTAGAGTTCTTGAGATGAAACTTTTTCTAAACCGCGAAGTCCGTACAGGGAAGTCTCTGAAGCGTTTTACCATGGCTGAGGTAGTGTGTGCTTGAAACTGTATACCGATAATTCTCTTTCCGATCAGCTGCTGTTGTGATTCCCCACTAAGATACAGTGATATAAATACTCCGAGTGGTGCAGTGAGAGTAATATGGAAAAAGATGATCCGCTGTGGCAACCCTTAACGGGAGCAGCTGAAAGAAGAAGAAGAGCAGTGAGCGAAACAACGCTAAAGCAGTTATGGTATTTGGAATACTATGGCTATTCCCTGCACCATTATATTGCTGCAGGTTAATTACAATCAGATGCATTACACTAATAAACAATATGCAGTTAATTTCAGTGTATTTATAAAGCCGCGTCAGGAATGTGGGTCTAAGAAAGAAAGGGTGACCACACAGGAACAGTAGCACTGCTTTGATGCTGGGTGCCACCAGTCTGCAAAACCGAGTGGAGAAATTGCGTACACCACGGTATGAGGTACCGTGGAAATGTGCGTGGCTTACGCCAAGTTTAGGTTTTATACATCGCGATTTGAGCGTGGAAACATTCGTACGCAACATTTCTGTGTGTACGCACCATTTATACATGAGGCCCCTGGTCATTCAAACTTCTTCTGTTTCACAGTTATTGAGGTGAAGGTGCTCCTGAGAGAACTCAAAGCTTCAAAAATGGTTCTGTAGCCTTTATTTGATCTATGTCTTATCACAGTTTGAAAGTGGAGGTCAACAGAGAATTTCCATGGACTTGGCCTGGTTTTTGTGCTGACATGCAGTGCGAATTGTGGCACCTCATTTACACATTTGTGTGCTTGTCTAAATGATGTCCAATCAATTCAGTTTACACAGGTGAACTCTAATCAAGTTCTGGACACATCTCAAGGATAACTGAAGCAAACAGAAAGCACCCGGTCACCATGTTGAGTGCCACAGCACAGGGTCTGAACACATTCATAAATGAGAGATTTCAGTTTTTGATTTGTTATCATTTTACAAACTGTACTTGAAATATGTTTTCATTTTGGCAATATGGGTTATTGAGCGTAGATTGATGGGCAAATGTACAACACAATAACATATGCGTTGAAGGAGTCTCATTACTTTTCAAATCCACTGTACAGATGTGAAAATGTCAAATATGAAGATTATTTTGCTTATTTTTCTCAGATCATAGCCCTGGAACAGATGCCATCAGAACTGGAAATTCCTTCCACATGAAGTATATACTGTATGTGACTTTAGCCACTTCACAAGTTGGAGTGTTACAAGATGTCATGATAGAGTCCTGATTTTTCTACAACTGCCCAAAGCTTGGATCAATATTTTGATTTATAGAATATTTACCCTCTAAATATGATTTCCTGCTTTAAAGAATGTTTCTTTTAAATACTGCTTTCACATTATTCATAGAGTAGCTTCTTGTCAATTCAATGCAGTTCATTCTAATAAAACACATTTCTACTTAAAAGCCCAGCATGCTATAAACTAACTATGTGTACAGTCTTATTAAAAAGAAACAGAAAATGACACATATGAAGAATATGTATTGAGTTTCCTCTTCTTCTTATCCCCTATTCTTGGTGGGGAGCAGGTCAAACAGGTCAACCTCGACTTCCCTGTCCCAAGCTGCAGATTCCAGCTCTTTCTGGGGAAATCTTAGGCATTCCCAAAATTGCTGAGAGATTTAATCCTTCCAGTGTGTCCTGTGCCTGCCGCAGGTTCTCCACACAGTGGGAGGTGACTGAAGCAGCTCTAGGAGAAGTCACCCTGGTGGCATTCTTATGCACAAAACCACCTCAACTGGCTCTTCTCGATCCAGAAGAACAGTGACTTTACTCTGACTCTCTCCTGAATCACTGAGCTTCTCACCCTATCATGGAGTGTCAGCCCAAACCACCGAGCGAAGAAACCTCATTTCTGTTGCTTGTCCTTACAATCTCATTCTTTCAGTCATTACCCAAAGAACATGATGAGAGGTGAAGATAGGGCTGTCTCCTATGTTGAGTTAGTTATTTCCGATAATGACATCAACCTACTTATAATGTTCATTCTTGATGTGAAGAGTTCTCAATGTAGATGTCTAGTCCAAATCAGTTAGTCCAATAAAAGTGCAATCTGCTTGGTCACAATCGGTTTTAAAACACTTGACTGGTAGCACTAGATCACTCCTTGCTTAGGGCCTACTAGGTGTGTACATCCTTCAGGTGTAGTATTTGACTCAGTTACAAAGTTAGCAAGACTACTCTTTCATTTAATGAATTGATTTAATGTTGTACCGTCAATGTTTAAAGCAAATCTTTATCAAATGCACCTGGCCTTTCATGGAAAATGCATGCAATTCATTCAATTTTACAAGTCCCGTGTGATGATAAAGAGAATTTTTGCAGAAGAGTGTGACAGTCTGAGTCATCTTCAGCAGATCACCTCTTTTAACACATTCAATAACCTCTTTCGTGTCGAACATGGGTTCTTCTACCATTGTAATAAATTACGTTTGCTCTTTTGTCTGGGCAATGCTACTCATTGGCATGTCAGACATTAGTGACAAATTTGGTTGCAGTCTGTGTTCAAGAGGATTCAGATGTCATCATATAAGCTATTTATTTTCATGTATACTAAGAACTTTGCAATCACCGTATATTTACCAAAGAAGTGCAATATGGTGTTTTTGAATCCCTGCCAACATGTTCATGACTTGCTAGAAGAAAATGACTGACTTCTAATTGAACAATAATCCCTTACCCCAAAAGAGCACAGCAGACTTCATTGCTGTGACACAGAGGATTAAGGCAATAGTGCATCACTTGTAAGCAATTCAACCCCATTTAGGGTAAGAGGGAGGCAGAGTTTATCCTGGAAATTATCAGCTCAGGACAACCATGCACATTTACTCACAGTCCAGCGAAAATTGAGATCCATGTCTATTTGACTGCAAGTTTTTGGACTGTGGTGATAAATGAAAAGTCCACAGGAACACAAAGAGAGACCTTCTACACTCCTCACAGAAAAGCGTGTAGCTGGCATCACACAAGGGCTCAAGCAACAGAAACCAGTAAATTATAATGAACCTTCTTCCCTTTTTTTGTGAATTGTGTCACCGAGTAACATACTGCTACACTTTTTTTCCTCTCAACAGATGTTCTACTCTGAGCAGCTGAGGTGTCGCCTCGGGAGGTGTGCTTCTAATATTACAGAAGCAGTCACCAAGTAAAAAATGGCTTTTGTCAGAGATGAGACAGCAATTGGCCATTTCTTATAGATATGCAGGATATAGCCCCTTTGTGATAAGTTCTTTCTTTCTTTATTTATTTTTTGCTAGAGCTACTTCCGTTAATAAAGCTATAAAGATATTAAAAAAAGATCTATTTAATCTCAGCCAGAACTGTAGAAGTGTCACCTAACGTCCTTTAGATAAATTGAGACTTTCTGTCTCTTTCTTTGTGCAGGTGATTGCTGTCGTATGTTGATAAGATCTCATCTGTAAAAAAAAAAAAATCACATATTCATTCAGTTTCTTTTCTTTTTTTGTTTCAAATTGAACAGAAACACAATTTCACAGAGCCCTAAATTCAGAAATCCCATTAAAGTGGAAATCTTTACTCTTTAATGTAGGGAAATGTTTTTCTTTGGCTCTTTTGTATATTGGGAAAAAATAAAAATTAAAAAAAGGGGAAGAAAACACCTCTACTAGATTGTTAGCTTTCTTTACAAGGTCAAAATGGTTCAGGTTTGTATACTTCATACAAGAATCTCAGGGTTCAGCCTGAAGGTATTTTGAAATCTCATTGTTGTGATGAGGCTGCCCTTCCACTTTGCCACTCCATACTAGTGAAATCCAATCCGGCTTAACATGAGTAAGATGGTGACGGCTTCATGCCTTGATTTCCTATTCATATTTGGTGTTAACCTTCAGCCTTAGGTAGCTGTTTATGATTTAGAAGAAGAAGAAGAAGAAGAAGAAGCAGATATTACAGAAGAATGGAGACCTTTGGAACATCTGCTTCTTTAATTCAAAATGAAGCATGCCGATTCCTCCTCACCTTCCATCCAATCTGCCAAACCCTGCTACTCCGACAATCTCAGAAAAAGAAAATACATTTTTAATCTTGCCTTATCCAATGGCTGGTTTTGAGCACTTTGTCAACCTGTGAGTATTTTCAGCTTCTCCATCACCTTAAGCCTAATGAATTTGGGAAAAAGCTTGTGCTACACTGAAGCGGCTCAGCCCCATGACATTTTGGGAGATGATGTGTTTTCAAAAATGACACAGAAGGAGATTCTAGTCCAGAGACACAATGAGATGTGAGTCAAAGTCATGCTTAAGGCCTCAATTGAGGGTATACACTTCACAGGGCCATCAGTTCCATTGTCAGAGGTGTCAAAAAATTTTGAGCTCTTTGTACTTTGGCATTGTGACTCACTGGATAAAAAAATTCATCATTTAATATGCAGGATTGTGCAGACGGTGCATGACATGTTGCAAGATAAAATACATTTTATCGATTCCTTGAGCATTGTCTTTTTAATAATACTGATATTTTCATATGATGGCGCATGTAATATTGTAGATATAAGAACATTCTATAAGGTGCTGAACTTTAAACCAAAAGGCTCCCCTCCTATGATTTACTGAGAAAATGGATGGATGGTTAATTGGATATGGATAAGTAGCTTGATGGACTCTTGTCCAGGCTACTAATATGAGAGTAAGTTAGAGGCCAGTAGAGCAGAAGGACACCCTATCCACAGCAGTAACTGCTTTTAACTAGACTGTTATTTTAACCCTGAGCCTGGACAAATATAAATAACACCACAGAATCATGAATGCATCAAAAATGGTATATTTGTTTAACTGAAAAAAAAGCTTAAGGGAGGGATGAACAGGAGGACAAGTCAAAATACAAATAAGAAAGCAAAACAACCAAAATGCCGTACTTCTGGGCTTAACTGACAGTTCTTAAACCCCTATCCACCTATTGAAGCGGCTCACCCCCCACAATATTAAACCAAAACAGGCACTTTCTCTTCTCCCCTGACAACCCATTTTCTTTATACCAGGTTTTGTCCAACTATACACTGAAACACCTTTTACCTGGAAGACATCTGTTAATGGTGAGTCAATTTTGGCCAAGTTATGGAATTACTTTTGGGGTTAAGGGCACCGGGCAAGAGCTGTACTCTGATATACCTCTATACACTTAAATAGGCAGAGGAGCTCCACTGCTGTTTGCTTCATTTGAGAGATGGCAAATTTTTGACATTCCTTTTATTCATTTTATTTTTGGAACATTTCAATGTTTCTTTCAGTTGGATCATTAATTTTATTGTTATTCTGGCTATGCAGTTTCATGTTCTCTTTTTTGAATGATTATGCCATTTTGGATGTAGCCAGGTTGTTCACAGTTACTATATCTCTTGTTAATCAAGTAACCCCCCAAGACCATGTGATGCACTATGTCATCACTCTCTGTTTATTTAAGATAGTGGCACACTGTATCTGAACAAATTTTAAAAAAAGAAAACTGCAAAAAAAATGTTGCCAATGCTTAAGGTGACCACAAAATAACAATTTTTGAACACACTGCTTTTCCTGGTGTTCATAATACATGCATTCTCTTCTGAGACCATGTCACCTAAAGAAGTGTGGCAGACAGTGATGTCTCATTCTCTGCTACTCTTTCCCTCTGTTGAACGGATCAGGCATCTTTGCCTACTGCTGAAATGCATCATCTCCAGCACGCATTGGACGTGTCTGTTCAGGCCATATTTATTGGCGAGCCCCAAACCCTAAACACAGATGACCCAATACAACTTCGGGTTCAAATACACCAGTATTTAATTCCAACAGCTCTTCAAATGCAAAAAATAGGAAAAGAATAAATATAGCCAATAACCACAATCACAAACAATGCATCCTACTCTTCTCTCACCAAGCTGAGTATCCCCTACTGCCTCCCAACTCTGTCTCCTCAAGCTGTGGCAGCAGGCTTCTTTTAAGGTGGACCACTTCCGGTGATGAGATGTGGCCAGTTGGAAGCACTTCTGAGTCATAAGAAAGCCAGAGAGGTCCTTTCTTGGTAGTGCCCTGTAGCGACACCAAGGGATCCCTACAGGGCTGCATTTCCGGACTCCATCTCCCATGTAGCCCTGTGGATGTCCAGGCTGGGACTCTATATGAGAGACACTGCCACCTATTATAGTGGAGGATGAACTACTCTTTGCTGTCCGCTCTTGATGGTTCCTGCAGCCTTCGAGCAATCTAATCAGGATGGGAATCGTAAGGTGTATGGCCGCATTTAGCCCATCCTTACATTGTGGCATCCCAGCCAGGTAAGGAATCCACCTTCGTCCTGGGCTAGACATCTAGCCGTCCTCTGGAGCGTGTACTATATATATATAACCCTCCCTGATTACCTGAGAGCCCCACAGTCGACTGAGGCCTTTAAGCGAAACCTAAAAACTCATCTTTTTAGAAAGTCATTTTGTTAAAGTATTTTATAGACTCTTCTGTTCTTTTTTTATTTTTTATTTTTTTTATTTTTTTATTTTATTATTCTATTTTTACTCTGTAGCACTTTGGGATTGCTAAAATATAAAGTGCAATATAAATAAAATGTATTATTATTATTATTATTATATACTGTCACAAGAATAGACGAAAGACATCAAAAAGGTATTAGGCAGCCACCTGTATATTGTACCCTTGCTCAAAGTGGGTAAATAGATTGTGAGATGTTCACAGGTCTGAGTCCAAAACAGAACTGATTCAAGGTTGCAAAGATGGTGGCTTTAAAGACCGCATCAGGAAGTGATGTCATCAGTGGGCCCAGAAATTATGTCATCAGTGGGGCCGGAACTATGCAGGATTTCCCATTGATGGCCTGCAGAGGACTGAGAGAGAGAGTCAGTGCACCTCACCACCCCCTGGTCTGATGTGTAACTACTATTATTCAGGCCCTTTAGCTGGCTCCCAATCACACGTCTGTGACAATATATATATTGATTGATTCTGGGTAACAGGAACACTATAATAACATTGCTTCTTTGTGATTATGTATCCAGTGTGTCACGCATCACAAAACTCACTAGGTTCTTAATAAAAGGCAACTTTATTTGGAAAATGCTGATAGGAATGTTATCAGATGCTGCCATTATTTACATATCCTCACCGGTATTGAACACAGTGAAGTCATCAGGTGTGAAATTCAGGCTGAAGTTTTTACAGTGTGAAAGCTTTCAATTTGCAAGTTAGGTGTTCAGCTCCATCCAGACCATCTACATTTATCTCTTTGTGAACTTAGAAGGGACAATTAAACAGATGAAGCTGGAAAGGAGAAATTAGATCAAGTAGCATTTAGAGTATCATTGACAGGGTAACAATTTGAGTGACATGTCCTGTAGCTCTCTTCACAACAACACAGACACAGGTCGGTTCTTTTAAATGGGTGTTTATTGCTTGGGCTCTTGTTACTCACTCCGTCACGCCTCCACGACGTGAGAACTATATAGTGAGTAATCAGTACAAAACAAATTAGCGAATACACAGTAACTTGCATACACATACGATGAAATACAAAACATTTAGTGCAAACATGAAACAAAAGACATTTTACAAATAAAATACCTTGTTGGCCGCTTGTCATGAAAAGAGGTCCTTAAATCACTTTGTCTGTTTTAGCTTCAGACGTTATAGTTTGAAACCCTTTTTGCAACATGGCAGAGCCTCGCGAGAGACATCCGCCCACCTGCGGTTCATGGGGCAGGTCCTTGTCATGTTCTCCTGATAACCCCTAAGTGCGTTCTCGCGAGACACATTACTTTACATACAGTACATAATAAAGTCACTTAATAACAAATAAATTGGAACATGTAAATTTACTATATACATCACGTTTATAAATTTAGATATTTAAACTATATATTTATAAGGTTATGTAACACATTATAAAATCCATTATCTACAACATGAACTTTACATTAAATATTGTTCAACAACATTTACATGTCCAGTTGTTTTATGATTAGTATTTTTATGCTAACATGGTAGTATAGTCACCCATTGTCTTCAGTGGACAACAATCTGGCAGCAGTCAACTGTTTATTAATATAATTTCTAGGGGTCCAAAAAATTAAAACATTCAAGTAAATTAAAGGACTGGTGCTCTCAGCAGTAGATTCACTTTTTACTGTGAACCTCTTTTTATTCTTTCCAAGGGATGGCATCTGAAAATGTTTTTTTTTATTTATTTAATGTCACTTGCAACCTGAAGTATTGTGAAATCCCTACTCATCAGGTCTTAACATAGTTTTTGCTTTCCTCTGTAGATATACTGGTTGGTAGATTTTTTTTTCAATAATATTTCATATATCATATTAACTGGTTATAACTGAAATATGTTAGGATAATAAAAGTTTATAGCTGGCCAAGAAAAACTGCCTGCCTGAAGGTAATGAATGCTGCACGTCCACTGTGAAACAGGAAAGGCTACAGAGAGACAGGACCATACACCCACTGTCATCATGCCCAAAATATAAGGGAAGATGGCATGAAAAAAATTCAATGCCAGGTGAAGCAATTTTACCTTCTTTTTTTAATCCAACAAATGTGTCATCAGACAGCAGGCCCATCTGCTCAAGATATGTAAGAAATTCAAAACTTCAGAGTCCTTACATAATGGGTCAAAGCAACATGAAAACAGGCAATGTTAGAACATGTGTGCTTTTATCTATCTATCTATCTATCTATCTATCTATCTATCTATCTATCTATCTATCTATCTATCTATCTATCTATCTATCTATCTATCTATCTATCTATCTATCTATCTATTAAATGTGTCTTACGAAAACATAAGACATACGAATTACTCTGTGTATTCCAATACTACAAAAATCTCTTAATATGCAGTACAAATAAACTGCAAATAGAAATGAAATAGACTCTGCCATAAGCATCCTTGCTGTGTCATTAATGGTTAATATATGGTAATAAATGATTCATTATACATTTGCACCGTATAATATACAGCACATGAAATGTTGCCTGTCTTGTATTGCATCTCGTCAGTTTAAAATTTGAAATTTAAAGATGGACCCTGCTATAGATACATAATCCAGCAGGTCACTTCAGTGTCTATGTCAGATTAAAATTGCTAGATCGATCCATCTTGTAAACGCAGTGCACATTTTGATTTTGGATGCAAATATTTCTCAAAATGATGACTTTTCCCTTTTCTTCCGTACTTGAAGAAAGATCAAATTTTGTTATATTACCAATACAAGCTACTGTAACCCCTTTCTACCCTTTCCTTCGCAAAGTCTGCCAAATAAATAATCCCTTATTGACGTCTCTTCGTCTTCTGCTCTTGTTAATTGAAAACAAGGCTTCTTCTTTAAAAGCTGGCCTCGTGGCTCCCCCCAGGGGGATCAGTAATAGTGGATCCATGTCGCCTAGTCTCTAGAGACTCTTGCATTTTTCATGCTAGGCTCTATATTTAGTGACCTGGCCATTTAAAGAGAAACAAATCCTTCCTGCTTCAAAGAAATTGGCTTGAGACAGTAATATGTCTGCATTTGACCCCTGGCGCATTGCCGGCCTGTGTCCCCATCATCTACTCTGTCTCCCTGTCTGCTCATTCAGATTTACTATTTATTACTTATTAAAAAATGTCTGCAGGCAGAAAAGTGAGCTTCTTAGATGCAGGGGCTTCTTCGTGTAACTGTAGGAAGAGAGAATATTGGGAATGAACAATGAATTCAAACTGTGGATAGGCTCTGATTATATAAATTGCTGAAATAAAATTAAGACGTGCCATGTTCATGCATTATCACACTGCTTATTTTGCTTAAGAAAAAGAGTTTAAATATTTTACAGCGAGTGTCCTTATTCTGTAATAAAATTAGTTAATAAAAGAAACATCTGACCTGAAGATGGCAAAAGATGAGAATTAATCAAATATATTCAGCTACATGACACCCTCGCTTACAGAATGATCTATATCCTTATAACATACTAAGGTGCGCACATCTTTTTTAGACAATGTCACATATGTCACTACAGCCATTTCCCTTAAGCTGTGGTGCTGTATAGAATTAAAATGGTCTTTGGAAGCTGTCAGGCAAGAGTCATGTTGCATCAAGGCACCTTGTGTTAGCCCCAACATTGTCATAATTATCTGTAGTAGATAAAATGCATTTGATGGACGACAGGAGTCACAACTGAAGTAATGTTCAAATAAGTAATAACACAAATCACATGTTTGATTGTATTCCCTTACTTCAGAATGTTTTGGAAAGAATTTACATAAAAATATCAAAACAATATAATAGATTTAGTCTAAAGTTTGACAGGTATATTTTATAGAACTGTTGCAAAGAACTACAAATCAAACTGCTGTTCTGTAATCTATTCAAATGCTTATGAGTCTATCTATCTATCTATCTATCTATCTATCTATCTATCTATCTATCTATCTATCTATCTATCTATCTATCTATCTATCTATCTATCTATCTATCTATCTATCTATCTATCTATCTATCTATCTGATTAGTCTGTTGTCTATCTAGCTACAAGCAAACATTTTGTGGTAGCCGTGACCCTGTCACTGCCACATTCATGGTTGCACTCCCATTGCCAGAAGTCTTCTTTTCCCCTGACTACCTCAAGTCAAAAGCTAATAATGTGAACCACAGGCACAGCTACTTTGTTGTCAGTTCTAATCAGCTCAGACTGCTCACACTGTCTCTGACATAAGCAATAATTCTGATTTATTATACTAAATAACAATTCAATAATAAAACAACATATAAATCACTAAAACAAAAGCAATTAATCAATGAAAGGAATACATCTTGAAGCTATAGCACAAGAACGGCAAATCTAAATTGGATGAGTGTAAACTGGAATAAGAAAGATGGAACCAGACATTCCAGAAGCCAACATGAAAGTGGAACTAAAAGAGTCAAAGACAGGTAAGGTGGATTTTGAGTACATTCAGGCAACTCACAGAGGATTTTACAGAGGAAAAATCAAAAGAAGATAAGAGGAGCACTTAGTAAAATATCAGGTAATCAAAAGAAGATCACTTTTACAGTAAAACCTAACAAAGCTTAGTTATCTTTTTAGCTGTTTACAAAATCTCATTAATTCTTGTCATGAAGGATTAGGTCTTGGTGCTTTTTTTAGCTGCACAAGCTCTACTATATATACAATATATATATATATATATATATATATATATATATATATATATATATATATATATATATATATACGCACAAGATTTCATAACATTCACTGAGAAAGCAAGAAAGCAAAGACTGTACATAAATTCACAGGTCATATATTATTTTACATCACTCCTGTATTGATTTGGTACTTTGTTATGTTTGGAAGGTAATTTGTCATCCGTAGAAAAAATAAGCATGTTTTATTAAAAGAAGAAGATAGAAAGATTCACATTTCTTAACATTATGTGCACAGTTAATTTTAAAGCACATGAGCTTCTGAGAAACTGAACGTGAAGTACCTACTTGAATCCTTCTTGTCATCGTGTCACATTTTGGATTTATAAGTAGCAGATTTTCAATCTGAAAACCTTTTATTGCACTCAAGATCACCTATAAAGTATGGATACAAAACCAATTTAATTCACACATACAACCGGCAGAAGAAATACATAAAAACGTATAAGCTGTCTATGTAAAACCAATATGATGCACATGCAGAATCTAGTATGGCACACGTAACATCTGAGAGATTCATAATGAATAAATATGGTGTACATATGCATAAAGCCAGTATAGTATATGTGGCAAACCAAATATCATATACAGTATGTGTAAAACCAATGCAAGATCTATATATACCCCAATAAAACAATGCTCACCAAACTAATGTATTGCAACTCTAAAGTATCAAATGATAAAACATGATGTGCTTCATATATAAAGTCAATACAGTACAACCATAAAGGTAAATATAAGTGGTGCATAAACCAATATTGTACCAACCGGTCAAGGCACAGGGCTTCAAACAAAACGGTCATCACACGTCTGGCTCACTCAGGTCTCTCAATCTGCCTGTAACTGAACTGTCAAAACTGCAGATAAACAGTGGTACCCTGATCTTAGCATTTACATAGCATAGAGGTGCCACCCAAAAATGAAATAATAAATAAGTAGACTTGTATTCACACCAGATGAACCAATGCCACTTGTATGCAAACCAATTTTATTTGCTTGTAAACCATCATATATATTCATCATTAAAGGCAAAGGTAAGTACACAAACCAATATTATTCATACACAGATCAATGGCATACTATGAAAACTAATTACATACATGTGCAAATCAATATCATTTACGTATGAACCAATACATTCATGAATTAAAAGCAGCTAGAAAAATATCAAATTTTAAATTATATTTTACACCATAAAATTTATATTAAAAATATATATATAGAAACTGCTAAACATGACTGAACATCATTTCATAACAGACCAGGGTAATCGCACATGACATCAAATCAGACACATTTCATGATGGTAAATGGTATTTGTTGCATTACCTGGTAAATTATGGTTGGTGGTGCAGTGATAAAGTGTTACATAATACATCCACCCTGGTGTAGATATCATCTGAGCCTCCAAATTACTACCAATAGTCGATTGAGGCATTTTGCATTCATTCACTCAAATTCTCTTCCATACGCTGAACAAATGTATGACCGACCACCATTCTTCTAAAAGTCTGTGATAAAACATTTTCTCACACGCTCATGAGTTCACCACAATCCAGCTTTGTCCAGTTACCTCCTTTTATCCCAATGGTTCTCAAGTACAGTCCCTCCTGGGAGCTCTGTCTGGCTGCACATTTTCATCCATATCAACTTTTGCTTCTCAAAATTAAGCGCCTGAAAATGTTCAGCTTTTATGTCATTCCAGAAATTACAAAACTGGACTCGCCATATACAGTATTGTTGGAATGTAACAAGTTCCTGTGTAAGAGTTTCATTATCATCATCATCATCATATTCATTCTGTTTTTTCAGGTGATTCTGTTTATTGCAAATGAAGATGCATTAGTGTGGGTATCAGTTGCTGCAGTCTCTCTGTGTGTTTTGCCCCATGTCTGTTCAGTTCCATCAGATACTAATTATCATTATTAGGATACTATAAAGGTATCAGACTCTGTAGTCTGTAGATGTAATGTGATTTTTTAGGAAACTAACAGGAAAGAGTTAAGCATTTAAAGCTACGGTGCAATCAGAAATATTTCTAATTTTTTTAATGTGTTAAGTCTCACATCCTAGCACTTTCTGAATGAAGAAGAAGGATAGAACAGATAAATAAACACTTGTGTGTGCCTAAGAATGTTACATGCTGTTTCTCTCATTGCTCCTTCCGCTGTCCTTTGCTATGGCCAATCTCTAACTGATACCTTCCAGACACAAGGCACACTTTATCCTAGTACAACTGCACTGGTTAACAGCTTACATTGCCCTACAAATGCATATCTCCTCTGTTCTGAATAGTCTTGACCTTGTTCTGCAGAACACCTTGTTGCCGGCAGTTCCTGCTATGACCATCACCCCAGTACAACGTATTCAACAGACAACAATATTCAAAACAGAAGAAAGGAAATAAGAATAATCCACGCACATTATAAGTTAAGGGTGCATGATTTCACCTTTGATATTTTAAATATACTTCTAAATTATGAGGATTTGGGTAATGGAAGCTGACATGAAAATAATTGGAGTAGAAGGTAAGTTACAAAAGGAAAGGAAAACTGTTAATGACCAGGCCATGGTGGTGGATAACGAAGAAACGCTATAGTAAATGGTGAAAAATAATTGATACAAATATGACATAAAAACTAATGTGGGTTGGGGGAGGGTATTAGTGTATAGGGAACTGATAAATAAAATTATTAGTACAGTATTCAGAGAATGTATGACATTTCCTAAAAAGATTTTCTTTTCATAGGTTTGCTCATTTTAGATGACAAAATGTTTTGAACACAACATTTAGACCAAAAAGTTAATTCATGCAGCCAAGAAAACAATCAATAGGTGAAAAGCTTCAGATTTCAATGAAATGCTTATCTTCGATAGTTCTAAACAAGCCATGCAAGCAAAGTCGAACATAATGGCGAGACAGTCTGTGAGGCAGAGAGTGGACACTCTGCGGTTATCAGTCTCTTTATTAAATGGGCAAGCATTAAACATCTATGTATCATAATGCATCGAATAAACAGTGACACTGAGAAAGTACATTTGGTATAAGGGTTTGATCCTGCTTATGTAGCTGATCATCCTTATTTTCAAAATGCATGAATTTTATTTTTTAGTACAATATGACACCCATTACCGATTCTTACTGCCTGCGCCTGTACTGGGAATGTTCAGTTCCTAATTTGTGGATGACAAAGGGTACTCTGGAGGAGCAAGGAGCCCAAAGTATACAAAATGATTATTATACTAATTTAATGAATGAAGAAAGGCACAAGTTATTGGAGACAATATATACAAACAAAGGAAAAAAGCACAAACTCATGGCTATAGTGTGTCTAACTGAACAGGTGTCTGCCTCTGCTGTCTGGTATGGTAGCCAATGCACTTTGCTGCCTAGTCATACTTTTTATTATTAGGCTCACTCCCTTTCTCTCTGAGCTCCCTTTCTCCTACCAGACTATATTTAACAAGTGACCAGAAGGGGCTTTTTTACCCAAACTATGAGCTACTACTGGGGATTCCCCAAAAATAACATCTGAGGTCAGGACAAACTTATGAAACTGGGGCTCCCAATATCCAGAATCAAAGCAGCCAGTTAACCCTTTAACCGCCAACTCCCTAAATATTCCCCATGCCAGGAGAAATCTGAACAATTTTCGTTTTTTTACTTTACATTTATTCAAGCAGTATTTACCTGCTGAAATGTTTCAAATAAATGGTCAATCAAAGGACGTAGCTTGAACAAGCGGTCACGGTTTGGATCTTTCATATCTGGCTCAGATAACGGGCAGCAGTCCAGTTGAGATGCTGGGGATACACCAACTCATCTCCATCATCCGATGCGTCGTCATTCACAGTATCATGCAGCACACGTTGCTGATCATCATTGTCGCTAAAATCTTCTTCAGAACTGCTACAATCATGATCAGAATTATTGTCCAAAATCGCCTGCAAAACCTCACTTGAAGTCAGTTTACGTTTCGCCATATTCACAGCTTTCATTTTCGAATCACATCACGTGAGCGGCCAATACAACCGCAGAGTTGTCGAAATACAACGTAGTAATAATACCCATGCCAAACTGTCAGTTATACTACGTGCCAGGCATTCACATAACCACAGGCAAATGTGCCGGATAATTCCGGCAGTAAGGCGTCAGCAATAAAGCTACGATGCCGGATATATCTGGCAGAGGGCGGGTAAGGGGTTAAACGGACATTAAACCCAATTGCATGGCTCTCAGACAGCCATGCATAGCATAACACCTCTGTTGTCTTTCTGTTATCTGGTGTCACACACGTGTGAGTAGGAGGCAGCTAAAGGACCTGAGTAATTGTAATTCCACGACAGACCAGGGGGCAGCAGGGTGCGCTGACTGTCTCTCTCAGTTTCTTGCAGACCATTCTCGGGAAATCCTGGTAGGTTCTGGCACCTCTGAAGACTTCACTTGTGGCTCCGGCACCTTTGATGATGACACTTCTGGCCCTGACGACATTAATTCCAGCCCTGCCCCAATGATGACATCACTTCCTGGTCCTGATGACATCACTTCTGGCCCCTTGGGGGTTGAAATGGGGGTTGTGCAATGATGACATCACTTCCAGTCCCGATTATGTCACTTCTGGTTCCGGCCCCAATGATGATGTCACTTCCTGTACTGGCCTTTAAAGCCACCATCTTGCCTCCATACAATCAGTTCTGTTTTGGACTCAGAACAGTGAACACCTCTGTTCACATTTAAACCTATTTTGCAGCCGTGGAACATTATACGGGTGACTGCCCCAAACCTTTACGATATCTTTGCCTTATCATTGTTACACTGGTTATCTAACTCAAGAAGTCCTTCCATACCCAAGGTTCATAGCATCTCTTTGAAGTGATCTCCCAGTTACACTGACATGATCACAAAAGTAACCCGTGTCAATGCACTTTTAACTAGGGACTGCCAACTAAACTGTAGGACATAGTGCCTGCTGTTGGTGGTGGCCGAGTGTCACAAAATCTGAAGCTACCAATGTAAACAAAATTAGGGCTCATTACAACCTGCACAACAAGAAATTCCTTGAGCCATAATCTCAATCAGGTCCTCCATTGCAAATTATTAAAATGTTACTTGTGTTAAACATTCTGATCTGCTAAATTCACTTTTGAACAAACATTTATACTATGAGCACTGGAGTGGCACAAAAACATGCAGTATGATACACAAATAATGCAGCAGCTCAGTAAAGTCACACTGGCTTTTGTTTTCAGTCCATCAGCTTTTACCTCACTGTTACCGATTTAGTAACAAAGTAGTTAATCCCTCACAGCTCATGGGTCCAAATCCAAAACAGGTTGTCTGATTGTAGTACCCAGTGTAGATTTTTTCTCTAATTGGCATCTAAATTCCAAAAACATGCAGACCAGATTAACTAGTGACATTAAATTGGCCATATGTGTGTCCTTCAATGAACTGGAACCCTGTGCAGTGTTGGTTTCTGCCTTGTGGCCCCTCTGCTGTCAGCTTTTATGATCCTGAACTAGATTATTTGGGTTCAAAAATGGATGAAGGATGGTTAGTTCAAGTGCTACTCTGTTTTCCTCTACTAGGTGGCAAAATGTTTACTGGATTTGTTGGGTATCCTTTTAAGGTTTACTACGCATCATGCTTATGAAAGGCACTATAAGCCACATGATCAGGCAGTGTGTTTAAACTCTAAACCTTAAGGCCAATTCAATTATCATGTAGAAGTCACTGTGTGACCCTGAGCAAATCAGTCTATAATACAGCTGTAAATAAAATATCTGGAAACAGTGGTAACATACCCCAATTTTGTAATTCACCTTGGATAGATGGATTACCTAAACACATATAATATGTATGTAAATTTAAATATATATACAGTAATCCCTCGCTATATCGCGCTTCGCCTTTCGCGGCTTCACTCTATCGCGGATTTTATATGTAAGCATATTTAAATATATATCGCAGATTTTTTGCTGGTTCGCGGATTTCTGCGGACAATGGGTCTTTTAATTTCTGGTACATGCTTCCTCAGTTGGTTTGCCCCTGTTGATTTCATACAAGGGACGCTATTGGCAGATGGCTGAGAAGCTACCCAACTTACTTTTCTCTCTCTCTCTCTTGCGCTGACTTTCACTGATCCTGACGTAGGGGGATTGAGCAGGGGGGCTGTTCGCACACCTAGACGATACGGACGCTCGTCTAAAAATGCTGAAAGATTATTTTCACGTTGCTACCTTCTGTGCAGCTGCTTCGTGAAGCGACATGCTGCACGGTGCTTCGCATACTTAAAAGCTCGAAGGGCACGTATTGATTTTTGATTGTTTGTTTTTCTCTGTCTCTCTCTCTCTCTTTCTCTGATCCTGACGGAGGGGGTGTGAGCTGCCGCCTTCAACAGCTTTGTCCAGCGGTGCTTCGCATACTTAAAAGCCAAACAGCCTTATTGATTTGTTTGCTTTCCTCTCTCTTTCTGACATTCTGTGCTCCTGATGCGCACTCCTTTGAAGAGGAAGATATGTTTACATTCTTTTAATTGTGAGACGGAACTGTCATCTCTGTCTTGTCATGGAGCACAGTTTAAACTTTTGAAAAAGAGACAAATGTTTGTTTGCAGTGTTTGAATAACGTTCCTGTCTCTCTACAACCTCCAGTGTTTCTGTGCAAATCTGTGACCCAAGCATGACAATATAAAAATAACCATATAAACATATGGTTTCTACTTCGCAGATTTTCACCTTTCGCGGGGGGGTCTGGAACGCAACCCCCGCGATGGAGGAAGGATTACTGTACTAGCCAAAGTACCTGCCATTGCCCGAATATATGTATAAAATGGGTTAAGGAAAGAATGCAAAGGTTTATGTGTTTTTAAAATGGTGACCCTGTTGTAATGGTTAGCTATCCCACCTGTCATCCACACTTCCACTCGGTCAATGTCTCTGCTCTTGTTCTTTTTGGGTCCAATTGGATTGCAGAACTGCAGTAACCCCTTGCTGGGTTGTAACCATGAATGCTGTAATTTCTGACTTGCCTTCTTAGTTCAAGGTGAACAGCTTGTTATGCTTAAATTATGAAGAAAAGCAAGAGTTAAACAACAACCCTTTGATTCTCTCTTTGTGTTGTGTTGTACTTCCACTCTCGGTCAAGCCTTACCCAACAGCCCACTGCAAAGGCACACAATACTACATTTTATCTTACAGTAGATAGAAGCAGCATGTGGTGTTGCCTGGGTAAATAATGTTAAGCTCTGACTTCAGTCTATTCAGATGATTTATTTACTTTTCGACAGCAGGTAGAACTGGTGTGTAAACTGTAGCACACAGAAATAAAAACACCTGTACCCCCAGGGTCAATTTTTTGGGTTCCAGTGTAGTTTGTGTTTTTCATGTGGTCCTAGAGGGCAAGTATGCCAAGTTTGTTCCAGATCGGTCAAAGGGTGTAGGGTTGTAATAATTGCACTAAGCCAACAGGAGGCACTAGAAAAATGAAACTCACTGGGATCCCTTGGGTCAAAATTTTGGCTTCAAAAATAGTTAATTTTGCCAGTATGAGAGAATCAAATTTGGTCCATATATAGCATTCCATGCAGTATGTGCCCAGCGGTATACATAGGACAAACATCAAAAAGAATTGCAACTTGCATACAGGAACATCGCAACGCCATTAGAAGGAAGGACCCACGATCACAGATCTATACACATACAAAATCAACAGGACATACGTTTAACTGGGACAATGTACAAGTAAGATTTAAAGCCAGTACAGTCATCCCTCACCTATCGCGGGGGTTACGTTCCAGAGCCCCCCCGCGATAGGTGAAAATCCACAAAGTAGCGACCTATATTTATTTTATTATTTATACATATTTTAAGGCTTTATAAACCCTTCCCACACTCTTATAAACCTTTCTCGCTCTCTTGTTAACCTTTTCCACACTCTTATAAACACTTCCTATGCTCTTAAACACTTTCTACATTCTTAAACACCGCAGACCAACTGCACACTGCACGCAGCGATCAGACGTCGATGTGTGTGCACTCGCTTTGTGAAGGGAGGCAGCTGAACTCACGCTGAGCAGAAATGGACTGTGCTGCTTCTGCCAAAATGCCTGCTTGTCGCTCTGCGCGTTCGGAATGAGGCGGACGGGGAGTGTGGGGGGGTTAAACACACGTTCACTGAAACCCCCCTCCCCAGAGGCGCAGTAAGCTCCTGCCACTTCGCATTGTCAAGGGGGTGGGGAGCTGAATGAACGCTAAGGAGAAGTGGACTTTGTGCTGGCTTTGTGCTGCTTGTCGCTCTGCGTGTCAATAATTTTAAAGCCTTGTATTTTCCTGTCTCACTGTCTTGTCTTGTGTGAAGTTAAAATGTTTTATAATAGTGAGATGTTACTCATATCCTTAGCCTGACATCCACATATCATATGTGTTAACAAAGTGTGTTTTATAAGTTTACATGTGTTTAAAGCATGTGGGATGGGTATTTTAAGGCTTAAACTATAAAAATGTTTATTTATATGGTCTTTCTATATCGCAGATTTTCTCCTGTTGCTGATGGGTCTGGAACATAACTTCCGCGATAGGCAGGCAATCACTTGTATTTAAAAACCCGCGAAGTCGTGAATCCGCGAAAAGTGAACCGCGAAGTAGCGAGGGATTACTGTACTAAAAGTGCCAGAGAACTGGCTGAATCTTGGCTATCAGACAAAAATGCCATTAACAGACATTTGGACATAAACCCTGCATACGCAAACTTAATTAGAACATGTTCATAATAAATAAAACATTATGACCATTTTGTGCTATATATTGCCTTTGATTCTTGTAAGTCTAAGCATTATCCTCTAATGAAGGCTCCTGGTAGGGACTGAAAGCTCAGGAATAAACACTACTTTATGATACGTGATTCATTTTTTCTCCCTTTGTGGATCTCCAGCTGCTAATATATATATATATATATATATGTGTGTGTGGGGCGGCACGGTGGCGCAGTGGTAGCGCTGCTGCCTCACAGTTAGGAGACCCGGGTTCGCTTCCCAGGTCCACCCTGCGTGGAGTTTGCATGTTCTCCCCGTGTCTGCATGGGTTTCCTCCGGGCACTCCGGTTTCCTCCCACAGTCCAAAGACATGCAGGTTAGGTGGATTGGTGTTTCTAAATTGGCCCTAGTGTGTGCTTGGTGTGTGGGTGTGTTTGTGTGTGTCCTGCGGTGGGTTGGCACCCTGCCCGGGATTGGTTCCTGCCTTGTGCCCTGTGTTGGCTGGGATTGGCTCCAGCAGACCTCCATGACCCTGTGTTCGGATTCAGCGGGTTGGAAAATGGATGGATGGATGGATATATATATGTGTGTGTGTGTGTGTGTGTGAGTGTGTGTGCGCCATAAAATACCTGTCAAAAAGTATAGGGTACTCAACATGTGTTTCACCCTAATTAGGGCTCATCAAGTAGGTGTGCGTCTTCGTCCGCTGTGCTGGCAGCCTCCACAAAATTTTTTTTTTGAAAACGGGGTCCCCTCCTTTTAGCAGGAGGAGGGCCCCACGTTGGGCGCCATTGTGGAAAGCATACCCCCGGACACAGACAGGCAGACACCAGAATGTCCAAAACACACTTCTTTATTTCCTTTATTTAATGCCTTCCTTCACCAACTCTTTCTTCTTTCTGTTTCTTTTCTTCTTTCTCTTTCTCTTTCTCACCGCCTCTCCCCTCCTCACAAGCTTTGTCTCCTTCCTCCCAACTCTGGCTCCGCTTCTGGAGGGAGGCGGTCCCTTATATACTGACCCAGATGAGCTCCAGGTGCTTCCTTTGATGACACTTCCTGGTGCGGCGGAAGTGTCAAGAGAGTCCCCGGAAGCACTCCGGGTGCCCCTGGGAATTCTTCCGGCAGCACTTCCTGGTGTGGCGGAAGTGCTGCCATCCAGGACTTCACGACTGTCTGGGCGCCCCCTGGTGGTGACCACGTCCTCCGGTAGGGATGAGTGTCCCAGCTCCGGTCCAGTGGCCCATAAGCAGACCAGGGCGGCTGCCCCCTCGTGGCCCAGGGGAAGTATTGTCCATCACGGGGACCATCCAGGCGTCCCGGCTGGGTAGGGTCCCCATCCATCTGGGACAATATATATATATATATATATATATATATATATATATATATATATATATATATATATATATATATTGTCACACACGCGTGTTTAAGAGGCAACTAAAGGGCTTGAGTACATGTAATTCCATACCGGACCAGGGGGTGGCGAAGTGCACTAATTTTCTCTCTTGAGCTCTTGCAAACCATTCTAGGGAAATCCCGCCCGGCTCTGGGGCAGCCAACGACGTCACTTCTGGTTCTGGTCCAGGTGACATCACTTCTTCCAATGGCCTTTAAAGCCGCCATCTTGTTGATACTAAGACAGTTCTGTCTTGGACTCAGTTGTGTGAACATGTCTGTTTTGAATCAGTTTTGCAGCCGGGAAAAATTATACGGGTGGCTGCCCCAAACTTTCACAATGTCTGATGGTCATTTTTGCTACAATATATATTTATGTATACTGTCACAAGAACACGTTGTGGGCTCTGGAAGGATAGGTTTGGGAAAGGAAGACAGCAGCTGATTCCATGTTGTTTCCCTCAGCCCAGTATACCAGTACAGTGATAAACGGTGATGAACCTTGTGGCCATACTTGATCCTTGACCTGCCCCTTCCTCCCAGGGACTTATATAAGAGGTGATGTGATCAGAAGCCCATTGTCATTTCCATCCCAGTTCTCAAGGAGATCACTGCTTGTTAAAATATCTTGATAAGATTGACGGGCCTGTTTTTTTGTTCTGTCTAACGTCCAATTGGGGTCAAATTCTGTTATATTTTAAACAGAGACTACCAAGCACCCCAGACTGCTGGCACTATCTCTTAATTGTTCTCTATAAAATATATAGGCAGAGTGATGGCACTGAGGCTAAAGAGCTGTTTTGGTATCTGGAAGGCTGCTGGTTTGAATCTCATTACTGCCAAAGGGGATTGCACTCTGCTGAGTCATTGAGCAAGGCCCTTAACCTGAAAGTTATTCTAAAGGCAATGTACAATGGCTGACCCAGCGCTGTGATCCCCAAAAAGGTCATGTGAAAAGATAAATTCCCCTCAGGGATTAATATGTACCTATATAAAAATGATAAGACTCGTGTCTGTATGAGGACTCATTTGACCTTAAGTTTGTGAGCTTCTCTCACTTCTACGTTATGAGATACATTAGGAAAATAATTAACACCTCCAAAATTCTATGGTCCAGTGGAGCAGAAAAATAAACAGAAAATAGAAGGCAGCTGAACATGAAACTTCTTTTTGTTTCACTTGCTTTAAATTGCAACCCATTTTACAGTGTTCTATTATAGCAACACAATGTATAGTATAACTCATATAAGAAATAATGGAAAGCATTGTTAAAGTTGCTAAAGCATTGCTTAGGTTTTTCTTAACATATTTTTTCAGTTTAACATTTAAAAGTAATACCTGCAAAATCACAAATAAATGGTAGTTAATTAATGACAGATAAAGAAGGTTTTTTTTTGCCATAAGAAGATGAACAGTCTTGCTAGTCACGGCTTGAGGCTTTAAAATGGATTGTAATCTGCAGGAGTAGTGATGAGCAGGATCATTGAGGTTCTTATCGCTGCCTTAAAAAACTTCAAAAACTTCTTAGAGCACTTCGTCCATTTCTAAATGGATCAGCGCTGAATTAATGTAGGAAGCCACATGTAAACTCATATGTGCAGTAGAAATGTGTATGAATCATTCAATTTGTCTTTGTTAACTTTGTTAATTTCACTCTAATATACTGTACAATCCATTTTACATCTTTAGGTTTTAAGCTTTAATGTTCATTATTCCTAACACATACATTATTTTTGTATATTTGTGAAAGAACTCTTGAATGTATTCTGCTACAAGAGATTTTCATTCTTTTCTGCTGTGAAAAATTATGTATTTTAATGGAAGAAAGGTGTACATCCATGCAAATAATCATTGTTATGCAAGCAAAACATTATATAGCAGTATGTCTTACAGCACAGACTCCCAGCATTTGGTATCACTGTCCTCTGTTAAACCTTTTTTTTAATCTGCCTTTTGTCCATTGGAGAAGCATACTGTACAAGAGCCATTGTCAATGTAGAATGCATTTAGTCATTCAGGCTCCCATCAACCTGATCAATAACCAAAATGACACAATGAGAGCATGCAAACTCCACACAGACTGGGAATGGAGCTCAGGTTTAAGGAGCTGTGAAGCAGTAATGGCAACCCTGTACAAGTGTGCACCCTAAGATCCACCATTTGTTTCTAAATATCAAGTTCTTGGGTATCCACATTATATCAGATCTGACCTGGTCTTTGAACACATCTCACCTGGTAAAGAAAGCCCAACAAAGACTCTTCTTCCTCAGGAAGATGAGACGTTCTGGATTCTCCTCTCGGCTGCTCACAGACTTCTACAGATCCACTATAGAAAGCATTCTCTGTTACAGTATGACAATGTGGTACAGCAGCTGCGCAACACAGGACAGGAAGGACTTGGCACAGGTGGTGAGAACAGCACAGTGGATCGTAGGAAGTCCTCTCTTAGACCTGGACTCTGTATATGCTGGAAGGGTGCAGAAGAGGGCCAAATATATAGCTGTGGATCTCACCCATCCGGGAAATGGACTGTTTGTACCACTGCCTTCGGGAAAGCGGTACAGAAACATAAAAACACGCACCAGCAGACTGAAAGACAGCTTTTTCCCCAGAGCTGTTGAAGTCCATCTGCCCCTACTGATACACACACATACATCTACATCTACCCCTAACCTGCCCCCTGTAGAAATGCACACACACTTTCCTTCGTAATCCTCCCCTGCAGACCCACGCACACAGATCACTGGTCTTTGTAGGCGTACTACATCAGGAAAAGTCTGGACTTGATGATGTTTTATTACTGCTGTCTTTTATACTTATGTTTATTTTATTATTTATAGTGTATTGTGCATTTTAAGTATTCTGCCTTGAAGCCGAGTCCTACCAACAAAAAAAATTTCGTTATGTGTATGCATAATGACAATAAAGAATTCTGCTCTACTCTAAAGATATTCCGTAAGTTTGTAATGCAAGATAACTGACAGCACATTTGTAAAAGTGAGGCACATGATCAGTATTGTCATGAAGGAATCGGTAAACTTGAGTTTTATGATAAAAAGGAAAAAATCTCCAATTAATAAGGTAAGAGGAAAAGAAAAGAAGGCCATTACTGTGTTCTAGAGATCCCATCCCATTTTGCCCAGCCACAAAAAGAAAGGTTGTCTGCCAGCCTGAAAAGCTGACCAACACGTAATTGCTTGTGGAGAGCTGCTCTGGATGTGTTAATTGATTTATCATCTCATTGTTTTACTTTGTGAGCTCCTCATTAGAGGCAGGCACACAGACAATTAGAATGATGAAAGGTATCTTGTCTTCTGTCAGTTTCACAACAGCATTGTTCATATGCAATGTAACACTGGTCTGCAGGGCCCTGGCATGGAGGGCTCATGTGTTCCATACAGTAGTGCCTAACAATCTAGGGAGGTTGAAGGGCTTAGCCAAAGGGAAAAACAACAACACTTACTTCTATAGCATATTTTAATACAATGAGAATAGCTCAAATTGGTTTGCAAGATGTCAAAGAGAAAGTTACAAGAAAAAAAATAAGATTGTGTTAGGAATAATAATGAATAAGTAACAAGGAAAAAATAAATTTATATGATCTTACAAAACATAGATATATAAATAGTAGAAGGGTAGTGTCCTTATACACAGGATCACAAAGTAAGTCTTTAAAGACAGAGTACAAAGAGGACAGAAAAAAACAATAAATAACCTCCAGTTTTCCTAGAGAAAAACAAAATTTGCTGGCGTTACAAGGCCAAAAGACCACTCAGCCCACACTGGGCAGGCTACCTAACATAAATGTTCTTAAGTCATTCCTCATTGTTTCCATGCTTCAGCTGAGAGGATTCGATGCAGTGGGTCTTATGGAGAGCTTCATTCCAGCATCACTCCTGGCGTCACCGATTTATTTATATATCTTCCTACAGCATATAGTCACAAGTAGACTGTAGAGCTTCCTTTGTTTGATTGACAAGGGCATGCTCACAAAGTACAGTAAGGGCAAAAGTGCAACAGCAGCTTCCACCTGCTATTCAGTATGCGAGCGACTCTCCATGCTAGTGTTTAGATCTGGACGGTGTATGTGCCCAAAAAAAGAAGTCTGACTGTATTCTCGTACCATTGCTTGCGTATTGAAATGTCAGTATGCACTTTTCGTGGCATTACCCATGTACTTTGTGAGCATGCCCGTGTCGATCAAACACAGGAAGCTCTGGCCTTTATATAAGTAAAATGTAAATGTTTTCATATAAAGGCCATAATCATAAACCGGACTTTGCATGATATCTTGGCATGCCCTGCTTTTTCTTCGAAGGACACACGTGTGGCACATTGACTGGCAAGATGATGCCCGACCTGTTGCTGCATCCAAATGGTGCCATCTTTCACCTTTATGCCTGGTGCAGCTGCATTGTTCTTATGTGTGAGTGGACGTTTCTTGTGGGGAGGGCTTCTGTTCTCTTTCTTCGATGTAGAACCCTCGTCCTCACCTGAGTTCACCACTGTTATAGCACGTCTTTAAGTGAACACAGCAGTGTCAGATCGGGGCGAGTGTGAACGTGTTTGGGAGAATAAAACTGAATAAAAAAAAAAAAGGCTAACCTTTACAAGTACCATAAATTTACACCGGCTGTTACAGACTCAAATCAAATGTATGTTTTTATTCTATAATAGTAAGAATAAGAGCAGTTCACTTCTCAAAACAGAGGCATTAAGGTTCGAACCATGAACATCTTGATTATGAGTCAGCACTTTTTACTGTTGTGCAACCAAAGCGATCATATTAAGGGCATGTCAATGTTGTACCCTAACACAAGTTCTTTTTCTGCAGTTATATTCTTGAATAAAAGCGCACTTGTTTTTTATACTTGTACCTTTAGTGAAAGTGTTTATTTGGTATTTGGACTTCAGGCTTCACACATTATACACTTCATGTCTACATTTTGTCAATTATTATTAAAACATAAAAAACATTTCTGTTTTAACAACGTGTTTACATAAATTGCTGTAGACACGGAACACACATTAAATGCATGTATTCCAAATAATGATATATTATTTACCCTGTACAACTCACGGCAACTCACACGCAGGTAAACAGACTTGAGCTGAGAGAACTTTCTGCCCATTCTGTGTTAGTGGGCGGATGAGATAGCAGGCTGCTTGCTGCTTGTGCTTATCAATACATTTACAACACAAAAGACGCTGATGGAGAGGATTTAAGGTGGGCCGGGATTACAAGTTTTTTCGTAGGCTTTGGTAATTCTAGTGTTAAAATGTTCCAAAGTGTTAGCCAAAACTATTGGTAAAGTATTCCAGAATTTTGGTGCATAATAGGAAAAAGCCGCCTCACTACTTCTTTTAAGCTTAGTTCTTAGATGTCAAACAAAATGACACCTTTTATTGGCTAAATGAACAGATTGCAATATGCAAGCTTTTGAGGCAGCTAAGGTCCCTTCTTCAGGTAATGCCTGCATATTGCAATCTGTTCAGTTAGCCAATTAAAGGTGTCATTTTTGCTTGACTTCTGATTGCATCCATAATGGCTAACACGGGACAACACCTTTCTTCTACAAGCTTGGCTCTTGAAATTATAAGCAGACAAACATTAGAAGATCTAAGGTTAGACCTTAACCTTAGCTTTTGCTTACTCCAGTGTGAGGTTTACAGAAGCGAGCAGGAAGATAAACAAACCCGATCCTATAAATATGGTCACACCAAAAATCTAATTTTTAAGATTTTAGGTCTTTCATTTATTTGTTCATATTCTGCCTACATTTGCCTTGCTATTATCAGGAAAAGTGAGTCTGAAAATAGAAATGATGGCCTTTGTTGGATTATGGAGCTGAACTGAGGGATAATAACAAGTGGGCATCCAACATGAGAAGAAAGCTAGGCGATAATGGGCCTGACAAAAGGTCAAAAAATAAAGTGTGATGAACATTTATGGATGTGAATGATAAAATGATTCAAGTCAGGAAGCTGAAAGGTATCATTGAAAGACAATATTCAGAGTCTGCAGAATAGAAGTTTAGATCTTAATGTACTTATAGTGTACTTATATGTGCTCCCCCACATTCACTCTCTCTTAAGCACTTGGACTTCTGCAAGTGATTGCAAGATAATGAGAGACCAGTGGAGGCTGCCACAGATTGGTTAAAGGGGGAAAGCATCTGGGGTATAGTTTTTATCTCTTTAAGGTCCGGCATTGAACTGTTTGTTACAGGTATTGGTTCTTTTATACTTCCATCTGTTTTCAAAACTGGAAAAGTTGGTTCTTTTAAAAGTCATCTTAACCTCCTAGACAGAGACAAGACTTACACGTGCCTACCTGGATGGGCCACCTCAAATGATATGGTGGGTGCGATAACGTGCTGTACAAGTGCATGTTCCTCAACCTGACCTGACCTTACCCTCCTAGGATGGTCTCGGGTCTCAGAACTTTTTAGGGTCTCTCTGATGTCTGTCTTGAGCCCTGATGAAAAAAGAGACAAACAAACTAGAGAAATCAGTGGTCTTGCCAGTGTCCCTGGAGGTTGTAGCTAAAGCAGACAGAAGGAGCTTTGACGTACAGTACACTATATGGTGACATAGTGCAGATGCCATATGCATATGGTGCACCTGGCAAGGAAATCAAAATATACACAAAGCATCAAAATCTATATATATAATTCTCTAAGCCGCCGCCAGAGCGGGCAAGACACCTATGAAAGCACACAGGAAGGAGCCACGCCCACACCCATGAAAGTACGCAGGAAGGAGCCACGCCCACCAACTCTAAGACCATTGGATAT
The DNA here is from genome assembly GCF_900747795.2 of Erpetoichthys calabaricus. Lineage (NCBI taxonomy): Eukaryota > Metazoa > Chordata > Cladistia > Polypteriformes > Polypteridae > Erpetoichthys > Erpetoichthys calabaricus. The sequence continues at coordinate 221,021,355 of NC_041395.2, forward strand.
GAGCCACACCCACCAACTCGGACGCGACGCCTCGGAAACACGCCGTCATTTCTGTTTGTCTGTGATACAGTCCACATGCAACTCTGAGCCACGTTGACTTTTCGGTTACGATGCACGACCGCGTGCAACATCGCAAACTGTTTTACACGCTACATACAGCAATTCGCATCCGCGACAAACATGCGTCTTCATAGATGGTCCTGCAGGAACACGGAAAACGTTTCCCTGCTCACCAACACTCTTTATTTTCCACCCCGCGCCCACCGCATCCGCAACAAACATACGTCTTCTTAGATGATCCTGCAGGAACACGGAAAATGTTTCCCTGCCCACCAACACTCCTTATTCCCCGGCCCTTGTCCACCCTCACGCTCTAGGCATTCCCATTGCCTGCTCATGTGCCCGGACGCAACAACTCACCGACCACCCCGTAAGTTGCTTTCGTCTGTGCTAGGAGTGCACATGCACCTCTGGGCCACGTTGACTTTTCATTATTCTTTTCGGTTATGACGCACGCACCACCATCGCAAACTGTTTTACATGCCATGGTCTTACAGTTGGTGGGCGGGTCTCCGTGAGTTGCTCTTGTGAGCGGGCATATGACCAGGCGGTGTGTATGCTTTGAGAACGAGGGTGGACGCGGCAGGACCATGTAAGAAGAGGCATGTTTGTCGCGGATGTGAATTGCTGAATGCAGCGTCTAAAACAATTTGCGAGGGGTATCCCATGGGATCCTTAAAACAATCCTTTAAAACTGAGGTTAAAACACAATGAAGGAAGCAGTCTTTAAAAACCAATAAGCCCTGTGCCTCTGTTTCATTAGCGTCTCACCTGCTTCACCGATGCAGGCCCTGCAACAGTCGAGACGCTCTCTCAGCAGCTGACCTTCTCTGTGCCTGACTCCACTATAGGCTGCAACAAAATTATGAAAGTACGGGTGCATTTGTTTCACACAAGCTGTGTGTGTGGGTGGGTTGGTCTTTGTTAGTTAATTAGTTACTCGAAGGATTTCAAGATTTAATATGCACAAGCAGTAACACTGCAAAAGCAGCCCAAACCAGAAAAGACGGCTGGCAAAAAGTGGCCGACAAATTAAACGCGTGTGCATTGTACTTACTGAAAGCAGCGTTACGGATTTTTAAAAAATTGTTCATTTTTTCCCTCTGCTTAAAAAACATTAAAAAAGCGGCATGACTATGCGGCGTATACTATGCCGTGGGTTGGTATGCAGCGTGTAAAACAGTTTGAATGTCGCGGATAATTTGCCTTTTACTATTACACGAAGACAATTTCCTGTTAATACTTCGTTATATTGATATACTTCTCAGTATTCAAAGCACTATCCACACAGGGAAGAACCGGTAAGCGAAATCACAATCGTCCACAGTCTCCTTACTGCAAAGCAGCAGCACTACTATAGCGCCACAAGGCAGTTAAAGAATACACCGGGCTCGATTTTGTTTTCACTTCTGTTTACAGAGATCGGGTCGTATATAGCATTGTTGCAATGTTACTTTTCTTGGTGGCTTATTACATTACGGATGTTTCACATGTTCATTTTTTCCCCTGTGCTTAAAAGACATTAAAAATGTGTTTCTCAACTGTGACTCCAGAACATCTCAGTACGCAAGCTATATTAAGCGTCAACAACGAAGACTCGCTACACCTTAATCTACAAGTACTGACACTTATCCCTACCAACGAAGTAACTTTCACCAGCTTGGCCTTCTTCGTCACAGATGATCCCGCTTTCAGTCACGGACAATTATATGTTGCTCTCTCCAGAGGTCTATCTTTTCATTCACTCACAGTGGTATCCACAAACCCACCTCCCAGTTGGACAACTGTGTCGTTCAGGAAGTGTTCACCCATCAATACATAATTATGCGGCGTATGCTACGCCGCGGATTGGCTAGTATACAATAATTCACTAAATTTGCTAATTAGCTACACTTTTTCTCCAAGTACTGTGGTTTTCTTTTCACATGCATGCTAACTTAAATTGACACTACATGAGTAAATGGGGATGTGTGTGAACATTCCTTCCAAAGGACTGGCTTCCCATCCAGGGACTTGTTTTTGCCTTGTAGCTGATGCTGCCCAGATAGGTGCAGGCCTCTGGAACTGGATTAAGAGGGTCCAATAATGGATGAATACAGTTATCTACATACTTATCATTATAATGTGATTGTTCAAAGGCAGGTTTTCAAGAGCTTGCAGTCTAGTAGTAATTTTCAGGAATACCCCCAATCCCAGCAACCACTAACTTCTTCCTATCATCAAAGCAAAAAAGAGGAGACAGCTGTCATTTCTAAGGTGTAGAGAGCTATAAAGGGTAGATGGTGCCATTATATGTAGTGGTATCTCCCAGCTGGATTCACTGTGGAGCATACAGTAACTTTTAAAAAATAGTTTGGAATTTATAGGACCTGGAATCTGGGAGCAGGAGGTATAGAGACTTGGAGTGATCCTGTACTTTTCACAAGTCCAGCTTTAACTTCCTTTGTTTTAGGCTGGAATATTCAGGACAAGAGTGTGGTGAGCCATGCTTGGAACAGGATGGGGATAATAAATGACCACTCATTTTTCCGGACCTCTCAAGATCAGAAGAAAGTTATATAAAGAGCAGCTGGATAAAAATTGAAAAGGGGGCTACTAGATGATGAGGTAACTGTCGTCATGACACAGATACTGGGTGCAGCTCCAATATTTTAAGAACCTGATTGTGGCAGCGGCTGAGAACTGCCTGCTACCTGAAAGGTTAAAATGGCTTGTCTGATGAAAGTGGTGCAGTTATTACTCTACAGAACGGCAGTGGCTGAAGATGCCCTCCGGGACCCCGCACAAAATCCAATAGCCTGCCTAATTGGCCATCATTCGGCCGCTGGACACAGACAATTACTGTCTGTTTTTAAGAAATACTACAGGTATTATTGCAAATTGTGGCCATATTGTCGGGAGTCGGCTTTGGAGGTTCATGTTTTCCATTAAGAATGCTGAGCACTCCGGTCTTCCCTCTGACCCCAGGGATGATGTTGCTTTGTCTGAAGAAAACCTTGGTTGGCCTGATTCCTGCAGTGAGGCAGCCTTGTTTTCAATATACTTCAGGCTGCTCTCGCTGATATTAAAGGCTCCCCTTTGCAGACACAATTTAACTGGTGAATGTTTCAGTAAAGCACTAGTACGTTGGTGGGCATTTGAATTTAGTGCCAGTCAAAACAGGCACTACAGTCATCTAGTTGGCGGTTTGTATAAAACTGAAGCGCCAGGTGGTGGGCATATCAGTGTAGGCAGAGTGGCAGAGAATATTGGTGTGGATTTCATATTTTTCAGTCCAAACAAAGAAACAAAGGCAGCTGTTTGGCATTTCAAGAGAGTTTGTATTTCAACTAACTGGAGTATCAAGCTAACTGGCATAACAATGGAGTTCCAGAGTAAACAGACCAGCAGCAATAACTAAGGTCAGCTTCAGGAAAGAAACATAACAAAACATAACATTCACAAACCTGCTTATCTATTTTAAAGGAAGAGGGGCCCACTTCAGGCATCACCTTTTGCAAAGCAGGAACCAACAATAGGTAAATCATCCTCGTGTTGCAGCACCCACTTTGTTCAGATATCCATTGTTGTGAATTTACAGAAAACATAAGGGAAGTGGTGTTGGCCTCAATAAACCCGCAGAACAAGGCCAGACCTGCCCTTATCTCTGGTCTGAGGCCTCACCACCAGACAGCCAAGCCCCAATTTCAAAGAGCAGGCATAGCTAGGGCTTTAAAAATGCAATCAATTTCATATATATATATATATATATATATATATATATATATATATATATATAATATGTGATAGCAAGGCAAATGTATATATATGAAGAGTAGAGGATGACCGCAAACCACTGGTTCAAGGGCACCACCAAACAGAGTTTCTTTATAAGTCAAGGCATTTATTATGAGAAGCACAAGATAGACAGGACACAGAAATGAAAAAAATAAGGCAAAATTTAAATATATTTTTAAACTTTAAGAATCAGCCTCCCATTTTGGGCCAGTGCAGTCTGAAGCCTGCCTGCCTTTTGTGTTTAGGGTCAGGATGCCTGGGATGAGGCCTATCTTAGGCAGGCCAGTGAAGGTCCTGGTTTGGTTTGTGGCTCTTTTAGGAAAACATTTATCCTTTTTGCCATGTCTGTGCCCCCTTTTCACAACTGAAGGTAACTGGAAAACAACTCTTGCAGAGAGAAACTAGGCACAAGAATCAAACCCAGGACATGGGCTCTGTGAAGCAATTTCAGGAAAACAAAGTCAAAATGCATCAAAGGGTCATTGATAACTTTTATAAAAGTATCATCAAAGTCAGGCTGGTCAACATTAAATATAAGTGCCAGTCTAAATAAAGCAGCTTAGTTACACAATTGGCACATCACTGAATTACGAATGCAAAAAAATATTTATAGGCAATTAGTGGCCACCTCATTATAGCAACACTTTAAATGGGTGTCTTTGCTTGTATTTCCTTGAGAATCGCAGACAGAACTTGGTACAAAGAATATAATTTATTGAGCATTTTTGTAGTCTGCAAGTCTAAAAGTGCAGCAAAGTTTGATAGCTAACCTGTGTTTTGAAGACCTATCTGAATTCTGGTGGCTATCTGGGGGTGACAGTCTAGTGGACTGGTGGACATTTCAGTGGAATACCTGTTTACACAGACCAAGCAGATCTGAATGCTCTGATAATGTTGAAGTTTCAGGCTTAACAGAACGCCAGTCAGAGTGCATTTCAGAACACAACCAAGTTAAAATAATGTACTTGGTGGCATTTCAGTAGAGTGCCAGTCAGAACAAACCAGCACAACAATAAGTTGAGCATTACATTGGACACCATATCTGAAAGTAGCAATTGGTTAACATAAAACTTTAGTGCCGCTAAATCAAGGCAGCAAATGTGGCATTAAGGCGAAAAAGTTAACCTCTTAGCTGATTGCCTTTTCTGGTGGGCATTTCACTGAATTAGTAGCTAAGCCATCAGTTAGATTTCCTGTTCATGCCAACTAGCAAAGTTAACTTCTACAATTTTTAAGGGAAGATTCAGAGTAAACAGACCAGCAAAGACAACTGGTGCTCATTTACTGGATATAAAGACCAGTAGAGTCATCTGATGATCACTTTAGTGGCATGCCAATCTAAACAGACCAACAAAGGAGGATAATGGGGATATCTGTGGAGTGTCGATCTAAACATGGCAGGACAGTCAGCTGGTTGATATGATCTGAATGCCAGTCATAACAAAGTCGTGCAGTCGGCCGCTGAACATCAAATGAGACCAGCTGGTGGGGGTCTCGGAGATGTTCCAATAAACAAGGCAGCACAGGCAGTTGCTAGAGATTTTGATTCCATGCCTGTGTAAACAATGTAGCCCAGCCAACTACTGCGGTATCAGGAGAGTGGCAGCCTAAGGAAGGGCAGAGTGGCCAGCTGGTGGGTGTTTTAGACAGGTGGTGTGGCCTAGTGCTGTGGGCTCTTCAGTTGAGTTAACAAGGCTGCTGGTGAAATCTCCACCCTTAGCACCCTTAGACCCTGAGTACAGCACTTTACTTGCCCCTAGTCCAGCTATAAAAGTGGCCATGAGAAAAGGCAAATGCCAGTTTTTAAAAAAAAGTATAATTTAAGTCTAAAATTGAAGAACTGCTCTCCAGAATCCTTCATCTCCTATTATGTGACATGCTTACAGGATGCGGTCAATGCTGACAAACAGCGAGACCCCGGTGCATCATTACACACTCAAAGGTGAGCGAGTAAATATTTGGGCCTAAAAGCTCAACCTGAAAACATAAGGCAAGGACAGGCGTCCATCCAGATGGTTTGTGTTAACAACTGATTATCCTTATTTACTGTGGGAAAATGAAAGCGTTCGCAAAGGCAGCGGCAGCTTTCCTATAAAAATCTAATAAATTCATAAATCTAATCAATTTGTTGTGCCTCCTTTCAGACGTGCGTGCCTGAGTAGGAGGACGGATTGTCATCACATAAAAGAATGGATTTTATATTGCGCTGCCTCACTTTGCCTTCTTTGATGGGCCTGTCTTTCTCGCACACCTCATATCACTGTCTCTGATCACATCTGTGAGCACGGCGTCCCATGACTGATTCGATCTGCCGCGTTGCTTCAGAGCTATAATGACTTGGTACGCTGGTGAGCTGATTCAGGTTCTGCACGGTAATCTGCTCATCTGCTGCCAGATTGCCGATTCAAATTTCACTCTATAGACACCTTTAAAGTAGTCTTCCTTTCAGTCCCCATAAAATGACATCAGGGGACAGTTTATTAAAACATTTATAGATTTCTGTCTTTCAAGTGCACACAAATACTTGCTGCCTGACTCATGAGATGATCCTGATCTTTTGGTTTTAAATCCCTAATAAGTTTAAGTGCTAAGAAATGTCCACAAAAAAATACATCCACCTTAGGAGCAGCATGTCTTCAGACAATCAGTCTTTATGTTATAAGGTTCCTTCACAAACAAAACTAAGAACAAACATGTGTGTGGTATAGTCAAGTAAACCAATAGCAGCAATGATTATGCATAACTAGGTGTGAGTCAGTGCATCTACTAGAGGACACCAATATGGCCAGTCAGGGGTAGGCAGTCAGTCCGTCCTTATTTGTAACCCTAACCTAAAAGTTTGAAAAACTTGGAAAAACCCTTGAGGGTTCTAAAAATATGTTTTGTGATTATGTTTTTTCATCTTTTTCCATACTGTATGTGTAATTAATGCAATAAGCTCTGGAGTCTCGGATGACATAGCAGCAACAGAGAAAGTCCAGAGAATGTTTTGCTCTTATATTAATAAGTGGACTCATACAGTACAGCTGGTCTGACCACAGATTCTCCTTAGTCTTGGCCACAGCCCTAATCCTTAGCTTTTCTTCTTCTTAATGGGGTCGGTGTTTTGATGTTCCTAGGGTGGGATTAACCATTAAGCAAAATAAGCGTGTGTTTAGGGCATCAAGAGAAGGGGGGCACCACAGAAATTTTTCATTGCTGGATTTACCATGGATCATATGGTGAAAAACTGCAAATGGGGCAGCTGAACCAGGTTACACAAAAAGCGGCACCTAAATTAAATGAAAAATTTCATAAATATTTATACAAAAATAAAAATAACAATAAAATGTAATAATAGAGGTTGGGGGCATCAAAATCTTGTAAGTGCTTAATCCAGCTCTGGCTGTTCCCTTGCTTTCTGGTCCTCATGGGCTCCTTTATTCTTTTTGTTGTTCTTCTCGAATTTAATGTACCAGGATCGGGTTTGAATGTGTTACAGCATGGCAGGATGGGCACCGAGTGTTTGGTTTTATTTTAATTTCATTATAATTCTCATTTGATCACAAAGAAATGTCCACAGAGTGGACTGATTCTGGGACTGAAAGGTATGAGTTATGAAGAAACACTGAAGGAGTTGAGCCTTTTCAGTTTAAACAAATGGAGATTAAGGAGAGGACATGATTAAAGGGTTTAAAATCATGAAATGAATTAGTACATTCATATCTATTCTTCAACATAAACATATGGACACGGTTGGAAATTTTTTAAAGTCAGATTCATTACAAAATGGTTGTTGTGATGTGAGATTTTACATATAACTTGATAAATGTTTTGTATGTCTTTATTTCTAATTTGGGCTAAGCAATGTAATTTAGTGTTCTCCCCCCCAACCCCCCCACTCCTTAGGAATGGGTCTGTTTGAATTTTATGACAGGATTTGGGGGATGTGTGTTTTAAACCAGCTTGGCAAGTGTTTCTTTGCTAAAGTCATTTCTACCCCCGCAAATGGGCTAAGGTCTACTTTAACATATGGTTTGGGGGCAGGTGTTAAGATGTTCTATTTCCCCCATTGGTCTGAAGTATGGCTGTTTGGAATTGGCTTGGTTCAGAAGCCTTTAAGTACTACGACACCCTATTGGCTGCAGGGGGTTGGACAGAAAATCTATATATTTACTTGTTTAACCTCACACTCTCTCTCTTACTAACCAACATCTGAAAGAAGCATCTCTGTTGCTAACCTGTGATGAAGACAACACAATGAAGAGCACAGCTCAGCAGCCATTTTGAACAGACATGTGGCTGAAAGCTGAGCACCAGTGATGCCTTAACTAGACACATTTAAGTAACTAGAAGTCTGTGTGCCGCCTGAACTACATATCACCATTTAATCAGGTTGTATGGTTGCCAATATTCAAATATACTTTGCATTTTGTTATTATTTATGAATATTATCAATAATACATTATTTAAACTGTAACTTAACTTCTGCTTGTCTTTTTACTACATCTAATTGCCTGAGGTTATAGATCTAGAAGGGAAGATGGGGATAAGTTATATACAATAATACCTTATAAACAGTGGTAAGTCTATGAGATTAGGCATTCTAAGGCTACATATTAATAATACAATAGGGGAAAGTACAGCAATATATATTACTCTACCGAGACAAAACAGTGGTCTATAGACACATGGAATAAATAACCAAGTAGTGTAGTGGAGCATTGGACTTTAGGGACCATCAAAAATCAACTTGATTTTATTTTGGGGTATCTTCATGTATAGAACAGACGTGTCCATACTCAGCAGGAAAACAAGAGAGCAGAATTTGAGAATAAACCAGGAGAAGTGGCAAAAAGCTAAAAGAAAAGAAAAGAAAAATAAACCACAGCAACCGTATCCCAGACGAGAGGCAAAATCAAAGTAAAAAAAAACAGGTAATAAGTTGTAACCAGGCAATAAAAAGAAAGCACACAATATCTAGATGAATATAAGGATTTCTATCTACAGATAAAGGCTGACCTTTTTTGCAGGTTGTTGATCAATTCAAGGTCATGACCCTGGAGACCCCACCCCTAGAGACAAGGGACGAGACCCTGACAACGGTACACAAATGGCTTCTCTTAAAAAAACAGGCTACAATACATCTGTTTACAGCCTAAATCATGACAGTATGTCTTGTTGGGCTGAATGGACTCCTTCCATTAAAATTGCTCTAATACCCTTGTGTGTTTCAAATCCTATGTCACATTAGACGACTTTTCCAGTGATTTTCAGTTGTAGTCTTCATTTACATAATCTTAGGGAACCCTCATGCTCCCATGACTTTTATGTTGCCTAGTATGACATACAGAGTGACTCACTCCATTACTTCGTAACTCAATGGCTTGACTCCCATCCGTAATATTAAACAGGTTATATTAGAAATGAATGCTCATCTGGAAGTACAATGCACAGGAGGCATGGACAAGGAATAAGAAAAGTGGGTGTTTTGAACCTTGTAAACAGAAGAGAAGCTTGTCTTTCTGCTGTCTCATGTTTTATGTACTATGACAGAATGGAAAAAGAGTGTAAAAGGCAAAAAACAGCAGAAACTGTGTCTGAAATCACGTAGAAAGGGACTTTGGACCTCACATGAAGAAGGGGGGCTCATTTCTCTGAAGGAAAAAGAAATAAATGGTCGAGATTGCTGCTGAAGTTCTCACAGCTATAAACTCTTTGTACAGCTCCTTCAGGCAGCACGCTATTGGCTGTCACAAAAAGGGACAAGCACGACTGTGCTGGACGTTCAGGAGCTATTGCTAAATGTGACATGGGCAGCATCTTTAGTCATTTAAACTGACATTGTCCAGTAACGAGATCAGCTACTGCGGTTGGCTAATCTGACATACCCCACGATTAGAAGACATGTAAAGTTACATAAAACTGAACTGGATTGAATTGAATTGTGTTGTGGTACACTGTTCTTATAGTTGTTTCTATATATTTGGATCACAATTTATGATTTAAATTGGTTTTAATTCAATGAGGAACAGCAGCATGATTTATTACATGAGTTAACAGAGCTAACTTCCATAGCAGGTTTGTATGAAATCTTAAACCTGTATTTTATACTTTGCTCAGTTTTGCTTATTATGCTCCATTTAAGTGTGGAAATGGAAATAATGGGGCAAAGTGTTACAATAATACAGTCATGCACCTCATGAAATGATTTTTTAAAATTTTTAACATATGTGCAAATATCAAGATTTAATCTTCATTTAAGCAATATCTTTTTATAAAGGTGATGTATTTGAAAACAAAACGATGAATATTTGACTTAAATACTCCTTTTATGCTGTGGAAAAAGTAAGTAAATCTTTGGCTCTAATAGCTGGCATTGCTCCTTCAAGCACTGTCTACATAGTCTCATGGGGCCAGGCGTGATTCTCAAACAAGAGTATACGTCTGGGGACAAACCTGTTAAAAAGAGTGTAGTGAAACCTGCACTGCAAAGGCTACAACAACAGGGCTTCTTCCTGAAACAACTGCTCCCGATTTCTCCAGTCTGCGTGTTTTAAACTGCCGCTGGAGTATTAGGAAGAGAGTAAAAGATACTGAAGAAAAGACTGGACGCCAAGAGAAAATAAATAAGCTAAAACTGCTGTTATCTGTTCATGAGCTCAGTAGCACAAGGTAACTGTTGTAAAGAGTACTGAGACAGTGGAGACAGAGACACACACACTCACACACACACACACACACGCACACACACACATATAGACCCCTGCAGTTACTTGGCTCCAAAAGTTTGAGCAGTGTCTCAGTCTGCTTCAAAATCTTTCTGTCATTTTAACTATTGCATCACTATATGTCATAACAACAGTAAATAGAGTTTAGAGAAGCATTGTGATCTATGGATATGCAACCTGTTAAAACACAGCATCTATTGTATCATCGCATGTTTGTATTTCCAATTAGATAGTAATGTTAAATTTCTTTAGTTAATCATTTAGATGTGCAGTCAGCAAGGTGGATGTTATGCAGCCTCACCTACATCTACTGGTGTTGTTAGGAAGATTTGTTGATTCTGGTTTTTTGAGTTCTGAAATCTGCATCTCATGTGGTTCTTTGTTATTAGCTTTCTTAACAGCAGTCCTTTCAACAGATTGTGACACACTGTTTACTTCAAATGCATATTTTGCACTTCATATTTTCATTAATATGGCTCCCAATTCTTTCAAGCTTACATTGACTAATATGCTGTAGTTGTAACACAGAACAACGGACAGCACACACAACACCTATGGCCACATATCGTTCACATTCACCTTTTGTCCATTGTTGCCGTCAAATGGCAATGCATAATGTGATGCTACAGAAAGGTTTTTTCCCTGCAACAGGTTATATCTATTTTTAACATGTACAATGTGTTCTCAACACATGTAACAGACATTTTTATGTTTAACAGGGTTTTTTAGAAGACTTTTCTAGTGTTCATCATAAACAGAAGCTTGCTGTCTGACCCCAGGTTAATGAGAGCATCTCTGACCTTTGCAGTTCAAACTTATAGCCCCTACTTTTTAGTGCTGCCTTTATGTGGTGTTGGATTGGTTTAGAAATGTGGCACTCAGTGAGCCATGTAATTGTTCCCACCCACTTTTAAGCACAATTTACTCATGATTGTGTGCAGACGTATGTATTATATGTCAGTCTTCAGCGAGACTACAGTCTACCAGTCCGTGACACTGAAAGTTTTTCTCACTTGTCCTTGCAGAATTCCTTTAGCTCTGTGATGTTTGAGAATTGCCTGCTCAAATCCCCCCAAAGATTTTGTCCTTCACCTTGCCAATCCGAAACCCTTTATTTCTTTCTGTCCAGCCATTCCTTACTTGATTTACTGGTATATTTCAGGTCATTGTCATGTTGCTCGAGCTTTAATCTTCTCACGTTATCTTCTGGTACAATGAACATTTCATAGTGGATTCTACACTCTAAAAAGAGAAAAAAGGCTCTTTTTGATTTAAGGTAATTTTAGTATTTGTAATGAACTATATTAATATGTTTGTTCACCTAACGCAATTTTTTGCTTTACTTCAAATTGACAAACCTTGCTGTCGCTTAATGTAACTTCTTCAATTTAGTCTAAAGCAAAAAATTGCTTTGGAGACCTTGCCGGCTCTGACCCCTGTGATGTCATGTCCAGGCTCGCACCAATGGCAGAAGACCTACATGAGCCCGACCCCTTTGACTTCACTTCCTGTCTCCCCCTTTAAAAGCCTCCACTTTTTCCCTATTCCCTCAGTTCTGTTTGGACTCGGTTTTGTGCACATCAGTGCTGTATTATTTTGAAAAGCAATTATGCAGCCAGGAAACCAAATTATATGGGTGGCTGCCCCAAACCTTTATATGACTCTGTCTCGAGTTTGTGACTATACAGTAATCCCTCCTCCATCGCGGGGGTTGCGTTCCACCCGCGAAATAAGAAAATCCGCGAAGTAGAAACCATATGTTTATATGGTTATTTTTATATTGTCATGCTTGGGTCACAGATTTGCGCAGAAACACAGGAGGTTGTAGAGAGACAGGAACGTTATTCAAACACTGCAAACAAATATTTATCTCTTTTTCAAAAGTTTAAACTGTGCTCCATGACAAGACAGAGATGACAGTTCTGTCTCACAATTAAAAGAATGCAAACATATCTTCCTCTTCAAAGGAAACAGAGAGGAAAGCAAACAAATCAATAGGGCTGTTTGGCTTTTAAGTATGCGAAGCACCGCCGGTACAAAGCTGTTGAAGGCGGCAGCTCACACCCCCTCCGTCAGGAGCAGAGAGAGAGAGAGTGAGAGAGAGAGAGAAAAACAAAGTCAAAAATCAATACGTGCCCTTTGAGCTTTTAAGTATGCGAAGCACCGTGCAGCATGTCGCTTCACGAAGCAGCTGCACACAGAAGGTAGCAACGTGAAGATAATCTTTCAGCATTTTTAGACAAGCGTCTGTATCGTCTAGGTGTGCGAACAGCCCCCCTGCTCACACCCCCTACGTCAGGATCAGAGAAAGTCAGCGCAAGAGAGAGAGAGAAAGTAAGTTGGGTAGCTTCTCAGCCATCTGCCAATAGCGTCCCTTGTATGAAATCAACTGGGCAAACCAACTGAGGAAGCATGTACCAGAAATTAAAAGACCCATTGTCCTCAGAAATCCGTGAACCAGCAAAAAATCCGCAATATATATTTAAATATGCTTACATATAAAATCCGCGCTAGAGTGAAGCCGCGAAAGGCGAAGCACGATATAGCGAGGGATCACTGTATAACTACAGGGTGACGGGGTCTGCTGGAGCCAATCCCAGCCAACACAGTGCGCAAGGAAGAAAACAAACCCTGGGCAGGGTGCCAGCCCACCGCAGTTAATTTGAGTTTTTAAAGAAATTTGGTTTGAGCTAAATAAATTTTTTTGCTTTTATTCAAGTTTTTGAACAGGTTAAAACAAACTCAAATGAATTAAGTTTTCTCAAATACTTTTTAAAATTTGAAAGAAATCAATTATATTGCTTGTTACCTTGTGTAGTAATTTATTTAGGATGATCCAACAAAACATTTTTTACAGTGAATGGTGAGCTGCTAAGTCCCTGAAACAGCAAAGCAGCTCCTAACCATAACATTCCCATTACTATATTTACGGTTTGTGTCAGGTTCTTCTGGTCAAATGCTGTCTTTGGTTTTCAACAAACATGGGGTTTGGCTAGGTATTCATGGGCAAACTTTAGTCTTGCCCTGATGTTCTTTGTAAACAGCAAAGGTATCCTCCTGGTGCATCTTCCATGTAGATCTAATTTCTGCAGTCTATTTCTATTGATAGGCTCATGCACCTTTACAATAACAGTTGCATGAGTTACCTGTAAGTCCCGTGACAAAATTTTAAGTTTCTTAAAGATATCTTTCAGCATCCTGCATTCTGCTCTTTGGTCAACCTAGTCTGACCTCAATAAGTTGGCAGTTGTTTAAAAATCTTCTGCACTTGCAGATGACATTCTGAATAATGGAATTGTTCATTTCCAATTTTTGGAGGTCCTTTTAAGTCCCTTCCCAGACTTGTAGGTATCTATAATCTTTTTTCTGAAGGCCTCAGACAGCTCTTTTAATCTAGGTATGGTGATAAAACACATTAAAAGAACAAAGAGCAAAGCAAATGTCTGATGTTTAAATAAGACAGCTTCATCCAAGAGCTTCTCTAATGATGTTGTAAGCATGTGAACCTGATCTAATTTTAACTATTTGAGGTAATGAAAAAAGGGGAGGTACACTTACTTTGTTCCCATGCAAACTTTGCATTTATGTTTATTTAAATTACAGAATGGACTGCAACATGTAAATGTGACATGATGTCTGTTATATTATACTTAAATAAATAAAATTGAAATGCAGAGTTGGCAGTTTTGTTTTGCAGACATGCCCACCCCCCCTTGTCAATCAGTTTCTCTCTCCTCGGAGGTTTCGTTTTGCCGATGTGTTCGCTCCCCTAGTCTATCAGCGGCTAAGTAAGTTTGTCTTTCATCGGCGGTTTCACTTTGGCAACAGAAACACTATCTTTCAGCTTCATGCTGTAGCCTTGTACTTCTTTCTTCTTCTGACTCGTTAACTTGGGACCGCTTTGCCGGCTCTTTGAGCTGCATGCTGTAGCCTCACACTTTGGGATCGGACAGACAGACGCACACACTTCCATGCATAGACATTTATATATAAAATTATCTTTATCTATTGATGTTGTTTAAATGAAGTTCAAATCTTGATATTTCCACATATGTTAAAGAAAGAATAAACATTTAATTGAGCCTACTTGCTTTTCACATGACTGTATGTACATGATCTTTTCACAAAATTATCACCTTCAATTTGATAGTAATTAATTTATCCTCTTTACAAACTTATCCAATTCAGGGATATTGCAGTAACCAGGCAGGAATCAACTATGGATTGCATACTAGTTTATCAGAACACACCCTCAGGTACATGACAACACTCAATCATACTGAGCCTCTGTTTCAGCATCTTTCCATTTCATTTGTACTCACTTTCCTTTACAGAAATTATGAGAACTATGGAGTACAAATAAGGCATACATCAAAAATGCCAATCCATTATAGAGCATGTTCATGCCCTCACCCTGACTCACTCACATCAGTTCAATTTAGAAATGCTACCTAAAATAAAATACGTATATGCACACATTCTCAAGAGACTTAATTTTATTCAGAGTTGTCCAGTGCCGGTGCCTATCATGAAAACACTGGACGCAATGCAGGAAACAGTCGAGGACAGGTTGCCAGTCCATTTCAGGGCCTGCACCACAGGGCCAGTTTAGAATCACCAAAAAATCTGATATGTACATCTTTGGAATGTGGGAGGAAAACAGGAGTACCGGGAAAAACTTATATAGTTATGGAGACAATACATCTCAATCCATGAGGCAGCAGTGCCACCAAAATGAACGTCAAATTCATATTTTTCATTACCAACAAAAAAACTGTCTGGAATTTGACAAGCAATAGCATGAATCACTGCAATACCTTGCTGCTCCAGTCTCAACATTTTATTTCCAAATGCTGATATATTAATTTTTTCACTCTTTCATTTTCTGAACTTGCTTATTCCAATCCAGAGTCTTGGGAAGCTGAAGCCAGTCCTGGAAACACTGGGCACAAGGCAGAAGCCAACAAAGGAAAGAACACCAGCCATTTACAGGATACTCTCATGAATTCAACAACATACTTCATACCGGATAAAGTTAACCTAACATGCACCTTGGAGGTATTAGTTGCTTCTCCTACATGGGAACAATGATCAAATTCTGTTGAGAAAGCAACATGAGTTAAACCCATGTCCCTTGGGCTATGTGAAGCAATTACGCTTTCAACATTTTCTTTTAAAAGGCAAACATATGCATTCATTTTTTGTATATGCTGATTCTAGTACATGGTCATAAGGATGTATAGCTTACATTGGCAACTTTGGGTATAAGGTAACACACCAGTACTGAGCAGGATCTCTTTTCATGCTTACACGTTCTCCCATAATAAATCTCACCAATTTAGTTTAGAGTTGCCTAATTATCTGACACATACTCACCTATTTGTGAGTGCCCAGAAAAGCCCACTTGAACGCAAGGAGGCTATGCATTCTTTAGACAGATGGTGGCAAGGCCAGGATTTTGAGTTAATAAGTTCTAAACCACTAAGCCATTTCTGTCTCAGTATTTAGTTCCAAAATGCAAATAATCCCTAGAAAAAATTATGCTGTCCTTTAAAGAGTTAGATTGTCTGTTTATTTCATTAGTCCCGTCTGATCTGCACTATAATCTCAGGCTTCGGTGTACTATCTGTCATGTATCTTTCAAACCTGTTTCTATGCACTTTTTAATATATTGGATACTTTTGTAATACACTGCGTAATTTCTTCATAAAGATTGATTGATTTGGCTCCAACAATATACACATCATTCATCAAGTTCCCTGCATATTAAAAGACAAGTATGAGAGCTGTACAGTGACACCTTGGTCTAAGAGTCAGTAATCCCCCACATAATGCCTAGTATGATATGTATTTGCATTTACCCAGCAAGATTAATTTGTTATTAATGTTAATGTTGTCTCCAGCTTGCAAACTTGCATAAAAACAATTGGCTTAATGGAGTAAAAGACTATCACAGTCATGCGTCTTTGTCCAAAAGCTCTGCCTTTTCCCCCTGTGAATAAACCAGTGCCCCAATGTTGACAAGAGCAATTGAAAAGTAGTAGAGCCAAGACAGAACACTCCCTGGAGACCAGGGGGGTGCCAAGGGTATTGAGCATATGGAGGCTGCAAATTGCTGCTGCTGTAGACCCGTGGGAAGAAAGTCTGTTCAGCTAGTGGATACTGAAAACTTTTACATTTATAGGAAAAGAATTAATTCACTGAGTGGATATCGAAAAACACCTTGATGGCCATGTAATGAAGTATGGATGCTAACGTCTATTACTATAGCAAACCACTGAGTAAACAAAATTTTTATTAAATCATTGGTGTAAATCAGTGTGACAGTCCTGGCACACAGCTGCCCGTGATGGTCATGGGTCACCTCTGTTCACGAATATCTTCACGAAAATTACATCTCAAAAAGGAATGGATATTGAAAACATTGTCCATTTTGGACATTTCAGCAAAAAAAAATCTATCCATTGAGTTAAAAAGTTCCAAACATTTTAGATGATAAGTACAGAAGCTATTCCATGAGTGCATACTGTAATAAGGACTGACTGTAAACCGATAAAAATACTGGCAATTGATGGACTGGTGCCCTGAACAGGGGATTGCTCAAGATAAGCAGGTTAGGAAAATGGAATAAAGATGCAATATTGCAGATGTTCTGAGTTATACACCACTGAGTGCAAAGGCCAGTCTCCTTATAGGAACTGAAAAATTGCTTTGTATTGAAGATCTTTCAGCATAAAGGTCATTAATTAAATTATTAGGCTAGAGCCCCTTGGGATAGGATGTGTGAGGAAATGTTGTAAATCTCTTGTCAGTTCTGGTTTTTAGACATTAATTGTAATGACAGAAATGTTATACATATATACACACACACATAAATATCGTGACCTATAGAAGGCGCACCAACACCTCCAACACCCAGGCACAACCAAACCACACAGTCACATTTAAAGAAATATTTCTATTAAACAAAATTCCTTTTATGGGTGTTTATCACTTGGCAAATCACCATCAAAATTCCTTTTCCCCACTCTACACCAAGTAAACTTTGTCCACCTCCTCCAGGCTCTGACCCCTGGAAGAGGCAGAAGAGCTGCATTTCAACCTGAACGTTTATGTGGAGGGGACGCTGACACACGCATATTGCTGCTGCTCTTCCCTGTTATCAACACTTTTCGTTAAAACTCATGTTAAACTTAAACTTTTTGCAATTGTTCACTTTCTTTTTATTGTATGTATAGTTCATGGATGCAATTGGCTTGAACTGTGTTGATTTGGATTTACTTTTATGGACATTGTATTGACTGGGATTGCAGCCTTGGGGACAACTGAATCTTTCTGTGGCACACTGGATAAGCCCTATGTAAGCACCTTGACCATGGGAAAGGTGCTATATAAATAAAATGTATTATTATTATTATTATTAAGTACTTTCAGGACAAAAGGAATGCCACCTGCAAGCACTTTGGGTGTGCTGGAACCTTTTCATAACAGGGCAGCCTGCTTCCAGCAGCTCCCACAAGCAGCACCCTAGAACCCCAACATAGCTGCCCAGCAAAACAACAACTCCTGTGCAGCCCTACATGTGTCCAAATGGGGGCCATACCAGAGGGATACTGTGAGGGAACACAAAGCACCAGGAGGCATTCTCCTGCTGTCCTTCCCTCATAATGGCATCCCGACCAGGAAAGGTGCAACTCACCAACCTAGTTGAGATGCTGTCCAAATATATATGAGGTTGAGTCAAAAATTAGATGTACTCCGGCTGTAGAATTTATTTTAATCAACTTTCAGAAAAGACAAATACATCATTTTTCGACATAATCTCCCTGCTTTTCAATACGCTTTCTCCATTTGTCAACAACCTTTCGTATCCCTTCATTAAAAAATGTTTTAGGCTGAGCAGCTAGCCATGAATGCACTGCTGTCTTCACCTCATCATACATGAATCTTTGTCCTCATAAGACTTCTTTCGAAACCCAAGCCTATCATGAATTACTGCATAGGCAGAGTCATGGCTGATTTGCAAATGATTTGCCACATCATCTACTATCACTCGTCTGTTCAGCAGAATCATTTCATTGGACGTGGATGGGCATCCAGCTCCTTCTTCATGGCTGACACTTGTGCGATCTTCCTTGAACTTTTCTATCCATTCATACACACTTCTTTGCGGCAAAACACTTTCTTTATACTGTGCACAAAGTCTTCGAAAAATATTGGCACCAGGCACACCCTCAGACCACAAAAAAAGAATCACTGTACATTGGGGCAATGGGGCAGCCATTGTTTTTTGCACCGCAGTTATAAATGATCTAATGTAACACATTCACACCTACAAAGCAGTGACTGGGTAGACAGGGACCTCGCATGGAAAACACTGATACGACAGTGCTACCAACAGAAGTTTTAATATAACCAGAGTGCTGATCATTTTTTAATCACCCTCATGTGTATATATGTGTATATTGTGAAAGCCAGTCCAACCACAGACAGACAGACACCGTCCACTACATATGATTTATTTACACTATTTACAAGTAAAAGTCCCAAGTCCCGCACAGCACACAGTGCTTCCAGCACCAAACACCTCTCTTGCTGAGCCTTCCAATGCTCTTCTGCGGGCCTCCTTCTTTCCACTCTCCCAAGCCTTGTGTCCTTCCTCACGACACCAGCTCCCGACTGTTGGAAGGCGGCCCCTTTTATGTTGCCCCGGATATGGTCCAGGTGCCCCTTGATGAACTTCCGCCGGCACTTCCTGATGTGGCGGAAGTGCCAACTGAACAACCGGAAGCACTCCGGGTGATGCTGAAATACCTTCCGGGGCTTCAGCATCCAGAACCCGCCCCCTGGCCGTGGCCACGGCCCCTATAGGGTTCCCGTGACCCCCATAGCAACCAGGGTGGCTGTCCTCTCCTGGCAGAGGATGCTATATAGGCATCCTGGCTGGGTATGGGGGTATATATATATATATATATATATATATATATATATATATATATATATACATATATATATATATATATATACGTATATATATATATACAGTACTGTGCAAAAGTTTTAGCAGGTGTGAAAAAATGCTGTAAACAAAGAATGCTTTCAGAAATATAAATAATGATTGTTTATTGTTATCAATTTACAAAATGCAAAGTGAGCGAACAAAAGAAAAATCTAAATCAAATCAATATTTGGTGTTACTACCTTTTGCCTTCAAACCAGCATCAATTCTTATAGGTACACTTGAACAAAGTCAGGGATTTTGTAGGATTCTAGTCAGGTGTATGATCAACCAATTATACCAAACAGGTGCTAATGATCATCAATGTCACACGTAGGTTAAAACAGTCATTAACTGAAACAGAAACAGCTGTGTAGGAGGCTTAAAACTGGGTGAGGAACAGCCAAACTCTGCTACCAAGGTGAGGTTGTGGAAGACAGTTTCATGTCATGGCAAGATTAAGCACAGCAACAAGACACAAGGTAGTTCTACTGCATCAGCCAGGTATCTCCCAGACAACGATTTCAAAGCAGACTGGGGTTTCAAGATGTGTTGTTCAAGCTCTTTTGAAGAAGCACAAAGAAACGGGCAACGTTGAGGATCGAATATACAGTGGTCGGCCAAGGAAACTTAGTGTAGCAGATGAAAGACACATCAAGCTTATTACCCTTCAAAAGCGGAAGATGTCCAGCAGTGCCATCAGCTCAGAACTGGCAGAAACCAGTGGGACCCAGGTACACCCATCTACTGTCCGGAAACATCTGGCCAGAAGTGGTCTTCATGTAAGAGTTGCAGCCAAAAAGCCATACCTCCGATGTGGAAACAAGGCCATGCGACTCAAGTATGCACGAAAACATAGGAACTGGGGTGCAGAAAAATGGCAGCAGGTGCACTGGACTGATGAGTCAAAATTTGAAATATTTGGCTGTAGCAGAAGGCAGTTTGTTCGTCGAAGGGCTGGAGAGCGGTACAATAATGAGTGTCTGCAGGCAACAGTGAAGCAACAGTGAAACGTTCCTTGAACGTTTAGGGCTGCATTTCTGCAAATGGAGTTGGAGATTTGGTCAGGATTAATGATGTTCTCAATTATGAGAAATACAGGCATATACTTATCTATCATGCAATACCATCAGGGAGACGTATGATTGGCCCCAAATTTATTCTGCAGCAGAACAACAACCCCAAACATACAGCCAAAGTCATTAAGAACTATCTTCAGCATAAAGAAGAACGAGAAGCCCTGGAAGTGATGGTATGGCCCCCACAGAGCCCTGATCTCAACATAATCGAGTGTGTCTGGGATTACATGAAGAGACAGAAGGATGTGAGGAAGGCTACATCCACAGAAGATCTGTGGTTAGTTCTCCAAGATGTTTGGAACAACCTACCAGCCGAGTTCCTTCAAAAACTGTGTGCAAGTGTACCTAGAAGAATTGATGCTGTTTTGAATGCAAAGGGTGGTCACACCAAATATTGATTTGATTTAGATTTCTCTTTTGCTCATTCACTGCATTTTGTTGATTGATGAAAATAAATGATTAACACTTCCATTTTTTAAAGCATTCTTTGTTTACAGCATTTTTTCACACCTGCCTAAAACTTTTGGAAAAGTTTGCCTGCGGATAAGTCGGGACTTCATTTTACTGTATAATTTCATGGTATTTTAAAATGTTGGTTGTATAAGTCAAATGTGGAAAACTCACGTTATTGGTCCAAGAGATTATGATATGCTAATACCCACCTGCGAGAGTAACCACTGCCTTTTTTTCCCATGTGGGTGCGGCAATGCACGGTATCATTGCATGCTTCTAACCTCTCTCGCTCTCTCTCTCTCTCTCTCTCTCTGTCTATTGTGCCTACATGACCACATGGTAATATCCAAAATATTCTGAAATGACATTTGCACTGATTTGTGTTTTTTGTATCTCACACCCTCATACACCTTTATCGTAAGAGCATCCCTTATCTACAATGGAGCGTTCGATCAGAAGAAAATATGAAGCTGGTTTTAAATTAAAAATCGTTGAAGTGGGGAAAGAAATTGGTAACTGCACTGCTGCAACAAAGAACGATGCCTCTGAGAAACTGATGCGAGATTGGAGAAGAAAAAGTAAGTGTTGCATGTTTGAACAGGCGTATAGGTTGGAGTCTGATTTTATGATCGATTTTTCGGGTTCCAAGACCCGACTTATATGTGAGTATATACGTTTTATATTTATATATATATATATATATATATATATATATATATATATATATATATATATTGTCACATACGTGTACATGGGAGGCAGCTAAAGGGCTTGAATGAGGGAAATTCCAAATCAGACCAGGATGTGGCAAAGTGCACTGATTCTTTTTCTCGCTTTCCTGCAGACCATTCATGGGAAATTCCACCAGGTCCTGTTGACATCACTTACGGGTCCGAGCCTATAGATGAAGACCTTTCCGGTTCCAGCCCCCTTAATGTCATATCCGGGCTTGAGCCTATGGTTGAAGACCCTTCCAATCCCGGCCCCTATGACGTCACTTCCTATCCTGACCATTAAAAGCCTTTAAAAGATTTTTGCTCTGATACACATTATCAGCTGCGGGACAGGTGTGTTCACTTACTAATCATGTCCATTCATTGTATTAACTACAGGTGACATACATTTGCAAAAATTTCTGAAATCCTGTTTTTACTTGAGTGTTGAGCAATGAGTGTTGCTTGATGTGGGGAATATTTAATTTAAACATTTTTAGCATAAGTCTGCACAATAGCAAAATGTAAAAAAAATGAAGTGGTCCGATACTTTTTGAATCTACTGTATATATTGTCACACAAATGAGACATACTCAGATAAAGGTTTGGGGCAGCCACCCGTATAATCTGGTATCCTGGCTGCAAGGTCGTTTTTATGAAATAAACAGCACTGATGTGCATACAATTGAGTCCAAGACAAGACTGAGGAATTAGGAAAAAGGGCAGGGTTTTAAAGGGGAAGACAGGAAGTGAGGTCATAAGGATCAGGGTCGTGTTTGTTCTCCATTGGTTCAAGCCCGGACGTGACGTCAGAGGGGCCGGAGCCAGTAAGGTCTCTTTCCATTGGCTCGGTCCCGGAAATGATGTCACGAGAGCCAGGTGGAATCTCCCGGGAATGGTCTGCAGGCAAGAGAGAAAAAGAGTCAGTGCACTCTGCCACCTCCCGGCATGTCTCAGAACTGCCGTCACTCAAGCCCTTTAGCAGCCTCCCATGCGCACATGTGTGACAATATATATATATATATATGTATATATATATATATATATATATATATATATATATATTGTGATAAGCTGCCCGGACACAGACAGACGGACACCATATTCAAGTCCACCACACGTTTATTTACACTAATATACAATTCAATAAAGTGCACCAACCCAGTGCCAAAGCACCAATCTCCCCCAAAGTCCAGGCTCTCACTCTCTCTGCCTGCTCATCAGGCCGCCTCCTCTCTCCTGCCTCCAAAACCTTGTCCACTCCTCACCCGACTCCAGTCCTTCTTTGCAGGGAGGCGGCCCCTTTTATAAGTGCCCGGATGGGCTCCAGGTGATCCCCGACACTCCCTAGACACTCCCCTGTGTGGCGGAAGTGCCGGCTGTGTTCTCGGAAGCCCTCCGGGTGTTCCCAATCTTCTTCCCCCCAGTACTTCCTGGTGTGGCGGAAGTGTTGGGGTTCCGGGTCCTTCAGGCATGGGGGTGCCCCCTGGTGGAGACCACGGGCCCCTACAGGGTTGGGCTTCCAAGCCCTGCACCCGTGGCCCTCAAAGGAACCAGGGCGGCCGCCCCCTCGTGGTCCGGATGAGGAATGAGCCCTCCTCCTGTCCTCCCGGGCGTCCCGGCTGGGCACCACCCCCAGCCGCGTGCCACTATATATATATATATATATATATATATATATTGTGATGGACGGCCGGCGTTTCAGTCTGGCTGGGACGTCCCTCAACTAAGAGAGAGAGCCTTTTTAGGACACTACATCCCCACGTTAGATGCAGCTCCCCTAGACAGAAATGGTTCCCCGGATTCCCGCAGGGCAGCATGGGACATGGAGTCCGGTTCTTCAACCCTGTTGGGTGCCGTGAGTGCTGCCAGAGGGAGCTCACCAAGAACCAGGGGACTTTTACGATTACGCTACCCCGGAAGTACTTTGGGGTCACGAGGATGGAAGCCCACAGTACTTCCGGGACAATTAATCAAGGAAGATGTGGTGTTAACACGGAGAAGAAATACTTCCAGGTCATAGACTTTAAAAGGACTGTGGGAAACCCCAGAAGACCGAGCCGGAGTTGGGTGGGAGTGTGACGGAGCTGCTGGGAGTTGGAGGAGTGTATTTGTTATTGATTATTATATTGATTTGTTATTGGATAATTGTGGAGTGTGCAGTGCTTTGTGCACTTTATTGAAGAAAATATTAAAATAATCTTCTTGTGCTTTTACACGTGTCTGGGACCAATGCCAATGCCTTCCTCTCTGGTCCGCCTCCACTCCTCTCCTCCCGAGCTCTGTCTTTCTTCCTCCCGACTCCATCCCCTGAATGGAGGGAGGCGGCCCCTTTAATAATCAAGCGGATGTGCTCCAGGTGCCTCCCAATGAGTGCCGGCCGGCACTCCCTGGTGTGGCAGAAATGCCGGCTGTGCACCTGGAAGCACTCCGGGTGTCCCTGGTCTTCGTCCCCCCAGCACTTCTGGGTGTGGCGGAAGTGCTGAGGGCCAGGGCTCCTCAGGCATCAGGGTGCCCCCTGGCGGTGACCACTGGCCCATATAGGGTTGAGCTTCTAAGCTGTGTTCCTGTGATCCTCAAAGCCACCAGGGCAATTGCCCCCTCGTGGTCTGAAGGAGGCGTGATTCCTCCTCCGGTCCTTCTGGGCGTCCCGGCTGTGTACCACCCCCATCAGCTTGCCACAGTGCCCCATCGCCAGCTGAGACCCATAGGGGCCAGCGGCCCATCCCGCGATTGCAGATCTTCCCCGAAGCGGGTCCTACTCCTGCAGGTTCAGGGCTCGGTCCTGCAACAGAAAAGGCAGACACAGGGGTGGAGACCATAGGTACAAAACCCAACACACATTTATTGTACATACTATTTAGAAAGTGACAGCACACAACCCACTTTCACCCCAAAGTCCAGGCCTCTCAACCAATGCCTTCCTCTCTGGTCCACCTCCACTCCTTGCCTCCTGAGCTCCGTCTTTCTTCCTCCCAACTCCAGCCCCCGAATGGAGGGAAGCGGCCCCTTTTATAATCACCCGGATGTGCTCCAGGTGCCTCCCAATGGGCACCGGCCAGCACTCCCTGGTGTGGCGGAAGTGCCAGTTGTGCACTCGGAATCACTCCGGGTGTCCCTGGTCTTCTTCCCCCCAGCACTTCTGGGTGTGGTGGAAGTGCTGAGGGCCAGGGCTCCTCAGACTTCGGGGTGCCCCCTGGCGGTGACCACAGGCCCCTATAGGGTTGAGCTTCTAAACTCTGTTCCCAAGGTCCCCAAAGCCACCAGGGCGGTCGCCCCCTTGTGGTCTGGAGGAGGCGTGATCCCTCTTCCTTTCCTTCTGGGCTTGCCACAATATATATAAATGAAAAACTTATTCATAAATAAGTAAATATACCAGAGATAAAGTATTGAAACAGTAATTAATAAGGTACAAAACATATACTCAAATGAAACAACACAAAGAAAGTCAATTGAATAGCAAACTTTCTGATAATGGTGAAAAGCAGAAATTGTAGTCAAAGGATCAATGTGCAAATATCAAAATTCTAAATACAATGCTTTTTCAGTTCTTTTGTTTACAGTATCTACTTTATTTTTATACAAAGTGCACACCAGAGGTAACCACAACTCCTTACAATTAACTAAGATGGCCTTAGCACACTGGAGTCCCATAACTTAAAATATCTATAAATTTAACATTGTGATGTGAAATTAGTGAATGACATTATCAAAACAGTTTCATAATAACATACACAATATTAAGAAGAATAAAAAAATGAAATGTTGAAGAAATATTTAGAATGAATCATTCAAAAGACAATATATTTGAAGAGGATCCTCACAGGGTTGTACACCAATTTCGTGATGGACCCAGCTTGGTTACAGCACTGCAATGTGTAGTATCTTTAGTGTTTTCTCTTAGTCTGTCTGCCTTAAACACACTATTGACAGTTGTTTCACCAGATAGAACTCTAGGACTGTTACCAAAACACAAGACACTGCATTTAAACATGTTACAAATTATTTAAACATCTATTTATTTTCATAAAGTTGCTTAAGCCAAATGAGTGACCCAAGAGGCTGGGGTGTATTCTGGCTTCACTGGAGAGAAGACAGGAGCCAAACCTGTTTATATGATATACCCTTGGAAAATCTGATTTATGACAATTTCTTCTCCTGTTTGCCTACGCTTGTCTTTGAGCCAGTCATCTTATGAAACTGATTGAGAAATTTACAAATGTTCTGCACATATTGTATTTTTCACTGCATACATTGTCATGGGCTTGATACTACCAGCATAAGATTCTACCTTCTCATAATCCTTCACTTCATGAGTGGATGCTAAAAATGGACTGGTGGATGAATTGTGGGATAGGCATATGGATGAACTTCTTTAACCATCAGAAAAAGCGTAAATGCAACAAAGAAAACACAAATATTTACCATAAATATATACTGCACATACAGTGCATCCGGAAAGTATTCACAGCGCATCACTTTTTCCACATTTTCTTATGTTACAGCCTTATTCCAAAATGGATTAAATTCATTTTTTTCCTCAGAATTCTACACACAAAACCCCATAATGACAATGTGAAAAAAGTTTACTTGAGATTTTTGCAAATTTATTAAAAATAAAAAAACTGAGAAATCCCATGTACATAAGTATTCACAGCCTTTGCTCAATACTTTGTCGATGCCCCTTTAGCAGCAATTACAGCCTCAAGTCTTGTTGAATATGATGCCACAAGCTTGGCACACCTATCCTTGGCCAGTTTCGCCCATTCCTCTTTGCAGCACCTCTCAAGCTCCATCAGGTTGGACGGGAAGCGTCGGTGCACAGCCATTTTAAGATCTCTCCAGAGATGTTCAATCGGATTCAAGTCTGGGCTCTGGCTGGGCCACTCAAGGACATTCACAGAGTTGTCCTGAAGCCACTCCTTTGATATCTTGGCTGTGTGCTTAGGGTTGCTGTCCTGCTGAAAGATGAACTGTCACCCCAGTCTGAGGTCAAGAGCGCTCTGGAGCAGGTTTTCATCCAGGATGTCTCTGTACATTGCTGCAGTCATCTTTCCCTTTATCCTGACTAGTCTCCCAGTTCCTGCCGCTGAAAAACATCCCCACAGCATGATGCTGCCACCACCATGCTTCACTGTAGGGATGGTGCCAGGTTTACTCCAAACGTGACGCCTGGCATTCACACCAAAGAGTTCAATCTTTGTCTCATCAGACCAGATAATTTTCTTTCTCATGGTCTGAGAGTCCTTCAGGTGCCTTTTGGCAAACTCCAGACGGGCTGCCATGTGCCTTTTACTAAGGAGTGGGTTCCGTCTGACCGCTCTACCATACAGGCCTGATTGGTGGATTGCTGCACAGATGGTTGTCCTTCCGGAAGGTTCTCCTCTCTCCACAGAGGACCTCTGGAGCTCTGACAGAGTGACCATCCAGTTCTTGGTCACCTCCCTGACAAAGGCCCTTCTTCCCCGATTGCTCAGTTAAGATGGCCGGCCAGCTCTAGGAAGAGTCCTAGTGGTTTCGAACTTCTTCCACTTGCAGATGATGGAGGCCACTGTGCTCATTGGGACCTTCAAAAGCAGCAGAAATTTTTCTGTAACCTTCCCCAGATTTGTGCCTCGAGACAATCCTGTCTCGGAGGTCTACAGACAATTCCTTTGACTTCATGCTTGGTTTGTGCTCTGATATGAACTGTCAACTGTTGGACCTTATATAGACAGGTGTGTACCTTTCCAAATCATGTCCAGTCAACTGAATTTACCACAGGTGGACTCCAATGAAGCTGCAGAAACATCTCAAGGATGATCAGGGGAAACAGGATGCACCTGAGCTCAATTTGGAGCTTCATGGCAAAGGCTGTGAATACTTATGTACATGTGCTTTCTCAATTTTTTTATTTTTAATAAATTTGCAAAAATCTCAAGTAAACTTTTTTCACGTTGTCATTATGGGGTTTTGTGTGTAGAATTCTGAGGAAAAAAATGAATTTAATCCATTTTGGAATAAGGCTGTAACATAACAAAATGTGGAAAAAGTGATGCGCTGTGAATACTTTCTGGATGCACTGTAGAAGTTTGTATGGCACACAAGCTCAGGAGGTTTCACTAGAAATAGTCCTGTAAAGTCTCAGACGGTTAATTTTTGGGTTTGGTCTGTATGTCTTAAACTCACTGCCGTTGACTGATTCAGTGACAAAATGGCCAACTCCTCACAGATCCGGAGTATTGAATTTGAGTCTTGTTCTGGTTACTTTCGATGCAGAGATTGTGCTTCTCCCGAAGTCTAAGTGAGTTTTTCTCTAGGTATTCTAGTTTTCCTCCAATATATCACAGACTAGACTAACTGCTGACTCTAAATTGTCCTGCATGAATGAGCGTGGTTGTGTGCATGAGTTTGCTTTGTGATGGAATGTCACCTTTTCCAAGACCGGTTCCTGTTTTGTTAACATTGCTTCTAGGATAGACTGGTAGATCTGGATTAATCAGGTTCAGAAATGACAATGGATTGACGAATATTTCAAGTACTAACCCTTATTCTTTGCTATTAAAGCTTTGTGTGATGTGGAAGTACAGTGCAAAAGATGATATTGAGAAATTTAATTTCTGGAACTGCATACAGCTCTAATATTTGGTATGCAAAGAATGAAAAACTACCTACAATGTAGGCAATTAGAAGAAAAGGCCAATTGTCAAAGTCTGCATGCAAAAGGTATCATTTAGATGAGTACCTAGTGTAGTCATGATGCCAAGTGCCTTGGGAAACCACTTAATGGCTGTTATTTGATTAAGCTTGCATAATTAACCATCCATCCATACATACATACATCCATCCATCTTCTTAACCTGCTTATCCAGAGTAGAGTCACAGGGCACATCCCAGCTATCATCAGGTACTAGGGAGGAACATCTCCTGACAGGGCTTTAGTCCATCACAGGGTGAGCACACACACAGGGGCAATATAACAATGGCAGTCTACCTAACCTGCATGTCTTTGGTCTGTGGGAAGAAATGAGAGCACCCAGAGGAAACCCATGTAGGCACACATAATTAACCAACACAATAAAGTAAATATGTGAACCAATAAACCTTCCCCAATTAAAGGATGTTGGCTATCTGTTGAATACTGGCCACTGACTGGTTAGTAGAGCTGCCCAATAAAATGTACCAAGGCCTCTGACTGTAAGTTCCAAGAGTAAAAGCACAAACCTCAGTCTGCTGTACATCATTGGAATGGGGTGGAAGGAGAGAAAGGGTCATGTGTCATCAGCTGCTGCTGTCAAGACATTTCCGAGCAGACTACATATTTAATGAGAAGCAAAAAAAAGCGTCACCTTCAAATATTCGTTCTCAGGTTTGTGAAATTAATTTGTGCTGTCATATCTGCTACTCAGTGCTGTCCTTCAAATCTCCGGCTCTGTCTGTCTAACATCATCTTATTACAAAATGAAAATTGGAGATGGACTTTTCAAATAAGCAGGAACAAATGACCTATCATCAGGTATCATCCATAAAGCTCATTGTCGAATGCTAAATCAATTCTTCCTCCAGAAAGAATCATTCGGTACAATTTATCCAAACTTAATTAAATACTTTGAAGAAGACACACGCTCATTAAAAGCTCATGTAAAATTTAGCGTTACTATTTCTGCAGAAAAAAAAAAATCAAGTTCTCTTCCCACGTTTTAGCGCCGGCAACTTGAATCCTCCCATGGGGGTTGGGGGAGGATGGCTTCAGAGGGACTGTCACTAGACTGCCAGCCTGCACCTCACTCCACAAACAGCAAACACACGGCAGAGCCAGAATGCTTGGCTTTGCTAATTATCTTTGTTAATTACACTGGACATGTTTAACTACCTTACACCATAATCAATTTTTCTGGCAGACAGGCTACCCCGGAAAAAAAAAAAATGTCAACAACAAATAAAGATTTGAATTTGCAACAGAAGGTTAGAATTAGCATTATGAAGGGAAAGAAAACAGCCTCTAAGTTTCATCGAAAGTAATTTGCTTTTAATGCGCTTGATGAAGAGAGCATTGACAAGCTTCGCAGATTCACAGGCCTGCAGGATATTGGGAATACCTAATGCACAATTAGCTTTATTAAGTAAATCTGTAATTAAAGTAAATGCCCATGTAAAGATGACAACGTGCCATTTAGCATGCATTAGTTTGACAAAGCCTTTTCCAGGGGCTCCGGTAGCATTTCAAGAGTTCAGATTTTCTCTGTTCTTTTAAAGAAGCACAGGTGGAGGACACTAAAAAAACAAAAATCCTGGGAGCTTTACACTGACCTCAAGTTCTTTTCAAATGATATGAAATTGTCAAAAGTCAACATTCATTATTGATCTTCCCCATTGCCTTCTTCATTTGAACTGTCCAAAAATTATGAGCTTGGAGATTAGGAGGGCTAATTTTGAAATGTGAGGTTGATCATTTGAAATGTTCTTAGAAGATGTTTCTGATGTTAATTTGTTTATGCAGGTTCATATAGTATATAAGTCCAGTATGCTTGTGTATAGGAAGAGAGGGGTTGGGAGCATGTGCTGATTTTACAGCGTGTTGCCACATCCGCCTGGATTAGGACCCGAATGCAACCATGCAATGGGTGACACTTCAGCACCACACTGGAACAGTGTGAGTTTTTTTTACAGTGGCTGGAGTGCAAATCCTGTCACCAACCCCCAATCTTTCCTTGCAAGTTGGAGGACCTGCTTGCAGGGCTGGATCCAGATTGAGGTTCTACCCAGGATGGAGCAATTGCAGGTTAGCGGCTCAAGAGCCCAACAGAGTAGAATCACTTCTGGCATTTACAGAATTCGAACCTTCTGATTGCCAACACAGATCCCTAGCCTCAGAGCCACCATTCCATATATAGGGATACTAGTGTACAATGACCAAAAATGGCACAAGAGACTGCAAGAGAACCAACAGAGATCCTACCAAATTAGAGAATCTAATCTCTTAGTCTGCTACGGAATGACTGGTTCATGTTTTGCACCTGATGCTGATAGGAGAGGCCCCAACTCAGCAAGCCTGGAATGGATTGAAGGAGATCTTTAATGGCTACGTGGATAAACAGAAAGTGTTGTTAAAACATGGTAAACTATTAATGTATAATGGGTAAGCAGTAACATGCACAGACCTCTTGGTAGGCAGTGGCTCAAAAGGGGAGAAGGGGCACTATATGGGACAGGATTTGTTACAAATTAGTGCAAACTTTCATTCCCATTGTTTTGATTTTATATGAAGTTTGGATGTAAGTCCAGACACATTATTGTATTCACAAGCTTGACAAAAATGTTTGTCCATGATTGCTGATCATGTTAGATTATCATAAAGGACTCTACACCCTCTTTATTACACATACTTGATGATAAATCAAAAAGTAAAGGCAATTTGAAAACTATGCAGTAGCTGCAATGCATATGATCTAACATAATACAACACATGATGGTTTATGGGTAGTTCAGACATGCACAGTGCAGCCTCTGCCATTAGTCTAGGTGAAGGTAAGGTTCAAACGAATGTGGACACTTCAATGTGGGATTGCACCATTGTTGAACAATATGCCATAATGAGATTTCATTGGGTAGTGGGAGTGAAACCTGTTGAAATTCACTGAAGAATGTTGGCTATGAAAGTGAAAGCAGCATGATTCAACGAAAAGTTTAAGAATGGGTAGAGAGGTGTAAAGTGGGAAGAACAAGTGTAACCGATGAAGCTCAATCTGGTCAGCCATCAACATCGCGCACACAAGCTCACATTGACATGGTGAATGCCTTCATCAGAGAAGACCGACGGATTATATTGTCACTGCACATTTGGATATCAGCTATGGATCATGCCATAGTATATGGTGACTTGTAGAACTATAAAATTTGCACAAGATGGGTACCTAAACAGCTTACTGATCCACAAGCCAACGATCCCTTGGTGAATTTCAGCAGGTTTCACTTCCTCTGCCCAAAGAAATCTCATTATGGCACATTGTTCAACAATGGTGCAATTCCACAGAGCAGTGTCAATGATCATTTGACCTTGGCATCAACTACATTAACAGCAGAGTGCTACACTGTGTATGTTCAAACTGCCTAAATGAAACTGAGAAAATGTTGTATTGTGTCAGTTTAGATCTGATGTGGTTACCACATAATTTTCAAATTGCCTTTACTTTTTGATTTACCCTCATACTTCATTTTCCTAATATAACACAACTTATCAAGATAAAAGAATCCCCATCTAGTTACATTTCATACTGAATGAACCTCAACTAACGTGGTCATGTCATAACGCATCATTTTTCCTTCATAAAGTTCTTATTGTGGGTCAAATATTTAGGATATCACACATTCGGTACCATATGTTACCATTTTTTGTGCATTTGACTTTTTCTGCAAGGTAAAGTACTTTTTTTATGACCCAGATTCCCAAAGTACAATGTAAAATGATTTTATATACAGTGTACTATATGAATTAAGATCTCTCAGTCAGAAAAACAACACAAAAATTATAATACTCTTTTGCGTTCTTAGTGTTGTCAGTGATTGAGTTTTATGGCTACATTTTCCTTTTTGATGCAGTGTTATGATAGATTGCAATGACTTCATCTTTGTTAATGGTCATGTCTTTCTGTACGGGCAGAATCAGTAAATCAGAGAGTTGTTCTCATGTCCATGCAGATTTCTAAATTTGGACCTAAACAAACTGAGTTTGAAAAAATAGCAGTTGCTCTTGACACAGGCAGTGAGGCTTTAGTTCAGCAACTTAAAAAGGGTTGAAAACAATAAATTAGCATCACACTCCTCATTCTTTGGGAAGGTGGATGCAGAATGAAATCCCCTCAGCTCTGTCAGTAGACCCGGCCCAGCTGAGCTTGAATGGAACCTCCAAAATCTGTCCCTTTCTTTTTCTTCAGAGTGAGCAAATACTCATGCAGACACCGAGGAACGTTCTCACAGGTGCCTGAGCTTTAAGATACTTTGCTTGGCTACAATACACTTGAGTTAATCTGCTACTAGTGAGCAGACTCTACATCTCCCATCCACATCATACAAACCAGCACACAAATATTTTATTATTATTATTATTGTGGAATTAATAGGAATAATTATCATAGCCACTATTTTATTTTTATATGGAATAGTACTAAATAGCCTACTTAGTTGTAGCAACATGTTGCTTATTGTTTCTTTTTCTCTGTTTCTTACCATGGAACAGAGGTGTGCTCTTGTGCTTGGAAGAGATCAGTTAGGTCTTAAGAGGAGATAAAAAGCACTTGGGCCAATGAAGGGAAAGGAACAGAGGCTTGAGTCAATGTAGCCAACCTCCTGTGCCCACCCTGGCCCATCAGGAAATTTTCCCTTGCCTTTCCTGGCACCAAGCTGAAAGATAGCATTAGGAAGCCATAGTAAGTAGATAAAACTATTAACTAGGCCCCATAACAAGACGAATGTGAGCCCACCTGGCTTCATTCAAAAGATGGACTGGGGATGGACTTCTTTTAGTCTTTCATAGTAAAGAGACAATTAAGTTAATAAATATGCCAGTAAATATATATATTTTAGCTTAACATTTCATAGCCAAGATGGGTGTGTGATTAAGAACAATTACAATTGACTTTGGAAGTTCATTTGATCTCCTTGCTCTCAGGACCTGGGAATGTTTCTATTGTCATGTACAGACTTTACTGAGGAATTTGGAGGCTCTAAGCAGAAGCTGACATCTGTTGACTAACCTCTCTTTCTATTCCAGCCATGAGAAGCCCATAGAAGAGCAGTGACATACTGTAATATTGGACATCCCACCTCTTCTGATTCCTTCCCTGTATAAAAAACAAAACAAGTGAAAGTCTGTGTTCATTATTGAACCGCAGTTGCTGGAGCCACACTAGTCAGCAGAAGCCCTCATTCTGAAGATCATAGATCAACTTTTAAGTTTCCACCCGTTTTTCTTTGTATTTAACCCTATGTAGCATTGTTGCTGTTAAATGGGCAAGTCTGTGAGATGCAACTCTTCATCTTATCTTGTCTCAGTTCTTTCTACACCACGTTTTTCTAGTGGGCTATGTCATTTTGCATTCAGTTTCCAAAGAGGCAGCCATGTTGTTTATGGTTTAATTTTTTATGTGGTGCAATGCCATCTTAACATATACACATGCTGGGCAGTTGCCTGGAGGCCCCATGAGAATAGGGACCCCCATGCTAATCTATGTATGTTGTGACTTGCTGAGTGGTTGTGTAAGTAGGGACCCCAGTGCACTGCTTTGCCCGGGGGTCTATAATGCTGTTAAGACAGCCCTGATGTGGTGTCATATGGACATAATAATTCAAGGCTTAACTGCTTAGTTGGGAAAATGCTATTTAGTTATTTGGATCTAAGCTTTGTTTCTCAGACCACACCATTTTGTCTTTTGTTATAAACTTATATGAACTTTGGGTAGTCTAATTTTAAGTTTATTTTTTAACCAAGGTTTTGGTCTACATCATGATTCCCCTGATCATTTCTATTAGAATCTTATAGGCCATTAAAACAATTATAACAAGAACAAGTTATTTGTCCAACAAGATTGTCTGTCCTATTCACCTAGATTCTCAAAAAAATATGAAGTCGAGATATAAAGGTCCCTAAAGCCCTGCTGTCCAACACACCACTTGGTATTTTTTTGGTGTGTCTGTACTTCTTTGTATAAAAAAATCTTCCCTTAACAAGTTTCCACCATGTCCATATGTTTTTATTAAAGAATGAAATTTAAATTAACAGGTAGGTTCCACTATACTAACTCCTGTCACAATTTTTAAACACTTCAGTCATGTCACCTCTTAATCTTGGAAATTGTTTACCTCCTTCAGTCTCTCCTCAAAGCTCATACCTCTTGATCGCTTCTGTACTGTCTTAATTGTGGTGAGTAATCTGTGACTCTCAGGTCCTTCTCATAAGGTATACTTTGAAGTTTCAGACCTTCTGTTGTGCATTTAATTCTAATATTTTTACTTCCTACATGTAATACTTTAAATTTATTTACATTGAATTTAGTCTTCCACAAATTTCCCCATGCCTGCATATTGTCTAAGCTACTCTGTAACAATATTACTGATTCTACAATATCTGCCCTTCCACGAAGTTTCATATCATCTGTAAACTTAACCAGCTTGTTGATTATACCAGCTCTGCTACCTGCCTAGGACGGGTTGAAATCTAAGCACTCAACGAAGACCTCAAACCTTAATGTTTGTAATTCACCATCTTTTGGAATGTATTTTGTAATGCATGTCATACTAAATTGCATTAAATTTGTCATTCCAACAGATGGCACACCACAAACTTTTGTATTGATAAAATGAATTACTACAAATGTCTGCTGGAATGACAAATGCAATGCCATTTGGTATGGGATTCTTATGGGATTTATAAAAGAAGTGTTAATATTTGTGATGCACTATCCTTTGGAATGACGAGTGCAATGGATTTAATTACTACAAATGTTTGTGATGCATCATCTGTTGGAAACACAGAGACATAGTATATACCTGTGTGTCCATTCAGTTGCTGACATGTATCCTTTTTTTTAATGTGAATTTTTTTCCAGGTCATTTGTGTACATTAAAAAGAATAGCCCTAGCACTGATCTCCGAGGGACACCACTGTTAACATCACCTAATTCTAAAAAAGCAATAAGCTTTTGCTTCTAGTGTTTGAGTCCATTTTTGAATTCTCAAATTCCCCTTTCTTTTACTTTGATCACTAATCTTTCATGTGGTACATTGTCAAAAGCTTACTTAAAATCAAGACAATAATATAATATGCACCTGTCTTATCATATGCTTTTGTTGCTTTCTCATAAAACTCCAGAATATTAGTGACACACAACCTTCTGTAACTATTTGCTAAAACTCCTATTCTTGACATGTGTTGTTCAGTCTTATCCTTAATAATTACTACATTCATTTATTTAGTTATTTACATTATTTATATTTCCCAGTTAAGTGTTTTTTATATTATTATTTTTACTGTCACTTGATGCCATGTTCAAGGGTGCAGCCATAAAGTTTATTATTACCACGGTTGATGCTGGTCATGTGGCGCATTTCCTCTTTGGTATAAAGCATGGCAGCACTGCTTAGTCAGTGTTCAGATTTTTGCTTTTCTTAACTTCACAATTTTCTTTTACAGATTTTTGTCTTTTGTTTCAATCTGGTATTGAGCTTTTACACACTTTAATGGCTTTTGTTTTGGCTTCTGTCTTGGATTTGAAGTCATGGTTAATTTTTGACTTCCTGGATATGAACTCAACTTGCCTTTGCACAAAACCTCTAGGCTTTACCCAATTACTTTTTGATGAAAGTTCTTTTTAGGACAAACCTGCCTTTTTCAAAACGTATTTCTTTGATATTCTACTTTGTTTTTCAGCATCAATTCCCTGCCATTTATTTGCTACTTTATATTTTTGGTTTCTTCTCTCTCTTTCAATTCTTGATCCTTTTTGTATGGTTCTTTTGCAACCTTAAGGCTCCCCTTAAACAAATTCTTTCACATTTACCAATTGTCCTTCTGGAGCGATCACCTTAAACTGGCCAAGAAAATATGGTCAGCAAGACACCTAGGGTTTTTGGCATTTATTATTTAGTTTAAATCCTGTAATCATCCTTTCCTTTTTTTGTTTTATAATGAAGTCCTTATTTTGGGAGGGGGTTCATGTGCCCAGTACTGTCAGGGATAAGCTGAAGTCCCTCTGCGCTGCATTAAGCAGGTTTGATGAAAGGTGGAGGGACGGATGGATGGAAGGATTTTTTGTGGTGATTTGACACATCTAGTTTGGGTCGCTAAACATACAGTGGTGTTCCTCCTACCATATACACTATATACATAAATGGCGTGAGGATTTAACCAGAATATTTTTAATATCTCAGATGTAGGCCACATTTTTGCTTTCATTTTAATGTATGGTACAGTAGTGTACTTATTAGTGTGTTGCTAGTCTCCTCCTCTTCTTCTTTTCCATTATATCACAGAGTTTCTCCTCTCACCTCCACAGGCCACAAACTACATAATGCAGGAGTGTCCTGGATTTGTAACAGCTTTCAAAAAGTCATGCTAAGTGTGATCCTGTGGCTTGTTGTTGCATGTGAGCGTGTCCAAGACTGTCAAGGGCGTCTCTTCCCGGTTTGCCTAATTAGACTTGCATGAACCAGAGGTGGAGTCATTGTGTGAGGCAAAGCAATTAAATAATAGGCAGGAGTTAAACACATGTAAAAGAGTCTGTTGATTAATGAAACATTCATATAGCCAACCCGGCTATGGCAAGTAAAGTGGCTTTTAAGCCTTGATGGTAGGCTACTAATAAGGTTGAAAGCAGGCCTTAGATAGGAGTTTTAACATACTAAAATGCATTCCCCTATTCATTTTCTGAACACAGTTAGTCTCATTTGGAGTCAAGGGAGGCCAGAGCCTAGCCTAGCAGCTATGCCTGCAAGACAGGAACCAACACTGTATTGAATGCAGGGCACAATCAAGCACTCAAACTCTGTTATTCTAACCCTGATTAAGAGGTGTAGGGGCAAAAACAGCATATCCACTGAAAACTTCATGTAGAGCTAGAAGGAGGGTGCAAACTCCACACAGCTAGTAACTCACTATTTTCTTTTTTATCACCTGTGTGAGATTTAGGTAATTTTCCAGTAAGACAATTAAATCGTTATCCAAATTATTTGAGAAGAAACCATTGAACCTGTTGTCATAGACGAGATCCCTGCTGTGGCCCATTCAAAACTTTGTGCTGTCCAGCCGGCAGCATAACTACATTCCTGCTGACTGATGGGAATAATAGTCCCTGCATTAGCACTGGTTGTTGGGTTGCCTCCTTCCATTGCAACCCCTCTTCCCAATACAACATACAGCTTATGTTTTAAGTTGGATGCACAGGCAAATTCTTGTGAAAATGGGTTTTGCATGATTGGTAAACAAACAAACAGATGCACAAACAACTTATGATTTTATTTATATAGACTTAAATTCTTTTACTTTTTAAAAATTTTTAAACTTTTTAAAATTGTGTTTTTCTTTAAATGGGTTGGCACTTTCCTTCCTACCCAGATGAAGCTAGAGCTGAGCTTTCCTTTTTAAATATAAAGATCAGTCTGTTTATGGCCATGTAGGACATATGCAAGTGTATTAGCTGGTCTCAGGCTAGAGAAAGGGATGTAAAAATATTCTTTATTTGTTTAGCCACAAAGGGGTACAATACTGCAATATGTGTTATCATTATCTCTAATGAAAATGAAAATGACTGAAAAAGCAGTTTGTTAATATGAAATAAAGACAAAACTAAAATATCAGTGAGATAAAGAGAGATAAAAACTAAAATTGCAATATTAAAAATTTACTGAAATAAATTGAAATATATACATATTTTCTGGCCAGTAGCTCCATGTTTTTCATTAAGTGGCTAGACACTGCATGGCTACATAGTCTAAGCTGGTCAGCTGGCTAGAAATGACATACTGTTGAACACAAATACATGGCAAATAACTGATCGTAAATGGGAACTATTGCTTGGGAATATGACACTAACAAATCAATAAAGGCAGTGATTGGTTTTAGTCTCACCTAAGTTTGGGATTAAATATAAACTGATAATAATAATAATAATAATAATAATAATAATTCATTACATTTATATAGCGCTTTTCTCAGTACTCAAAGCGCTATCCACACAAGGAGGAACCGGGAAGCGAACCCACAAATGACAGTATTTTCTTCAAATTTTCAAAGCAAAATTAAAAATTCAGCTCTATGGGAGTGTCTGTTGAAATAAGTTGCAAGGCAGTTATTGTGTTTTGAAAGACATTCATTGCTCACCACGATCCTTTGTGTGTCCCAAAACTTTTCAGCATAAATAACATACATTTTGACATTTGATTGATTGATTTACTGCCTCAAAGAATTGTTCAACAAAAACTAGTGCTGAACTCATTATTCTTGTATTTTATTATTTTCATGTGTTCTTCTCAAGTTCACCCTTAATTATATAAGAAAGGGCAGAGCAGGCTCTTTGTCCTTAGGAGACTGCATTCCTTTAATGTGGAAAGTGAAATCCTTCTCCTCTTCAATATCTCTGTAATATCCAGTGTGATTTTCTACAACGTAGTGTGCTGGGCTGGCAACATCACTTCAAGAGAGGCCCACCGAATCAACAAGCTATTTTAAAGTGCAGGCTCAGTATAGGACACACTCTGGACCCCCAGAGGTTATAGCAAAGGAGAAGAGTTAGAACAAAACAGAGTGCCATTATGAACAATGCTGCAGTTCACTAACTAACACTGAAGACTTTCAGGCAGCGAATTATTCAGCAGAAGTGTGTCAAGAAACGCTACTGGGGCTCCTTTATACCAACCGCAATACATCTGCATAATGCCTCATTGTGACTGTGACTGCCAAGTCAGAAATGATAAATGGCATTCATTGGTGTTTGTGGGAAAACAAGAAATTCTCCTTTTTGTTGATGCTGTAAGTTGAGAGGGCTGAGGGAAAAGCTCCCTATCTATCTATCTATCTATCTATCTATCTATCTATCTATCTATCTATCTATCTATCTATCTATCTATCTATCTATCTATCTATCTATCTATCTATCTATCTATCTATCTATCTATCTATCTATCTATCTATCTAACCCATGCATCTTTGGGGATGGAGGACTACAACCAGACTACCCAGATAAAAGCTCACACAGACCCTACAAACTGAGAGGCCATTACCAGGATGGAACTTGAACCTAGTCTCCTGGAGTTGTGAGGCTGCACTCTCGTTTTGATTTTTTTGCCATTTATTTCACATAACAAAGCCATTTTATTCTTTTGTTTGATGACCTTTGTACAGTACATCTGACTATGTCCGTTATCTTCCCAGCTGTCTTACTTTCATCTCTGAACTTGAATGACTCATTTCTTGTCACACAAACTAAACTCTTTAAATTCTCTCCAATTCCAATTGCTCAGCAAAAAAGAAATGAATGTGTACTTAAAATATTGGGACAGAAGACTTTACTTGTAGGTCAAATGCTTGATGGAGGACAGTGAAGGACAAAGAAGTTTTAGGGTGACCTCATCAATAGCGCATAAAGGAAGAGCTCAATAGTGATGTTAAGTGACCTAAAAAGAATATTGCCATCATTAAAGAATTTTCTGGGATATGAAGGAGGAAAATGAATTCTATTCTCGTGGACAGAAAATACTGCATATTAAGGCCAAAGCAGAACAGTCAAGTGGTTGCTTTGTTGCCTTTTTTCAAAGGATGCTCACTTTGTATTATGTATTTAAAAGAAATTCCTTTAATGTGGTTATACAGTGGCACCACCAAATTCTTTAAAGGAGAGGGAGCAAGAAATGTAGGGCACACAATGAAGCTGAAACAAACTAATACAACTTTGGCTGCCTTCTGCAGCTTTACTGGTCAGCTCAAATACATGAGACATGTCCTCACCTCAGATCACCTGTCACTTCTATACTATGTGGTCTGCTCCCTTTCATAATCTCATGGAGAACATTCTCCACTGAGGAGAACAGAACATACATTGCTGCCTTTTGGAAGCATTCAGACACCGTTGCCCAGCTCAGTAAACATCCCATTCAGTCTTCACCATCTTGTAGCCAACAATTCCTCCATTTATCTTGAATTGAGTGCACATTTATAGGGCCAGATGAAGTTGCTTCAGCACAACCCTAATCATTTCCAGTAGAGGTCTAGATAAATTGAACAGCCTGTGCCTATTGCTATAAATTAAAAGAACCTAAACTTTTGAAATTAATATTCTGATGATGAGACTGAAAGAAGTCAGCGTGGTGACATTGTGATTACTGCTACAGCCTCACAGCTCAGTTCTTAACAAAGACTCATGTAGCTTGATGTTCGCCAACAAGTCCATCTAAAAAGTGCCTACAGTTCATTGAAGCAGCTCATTATTCTTAATTTTTAAAATTGTTTTTTTCATTATTCTACATTCAGTTTTGACTTTTTATCAATAAATCTTTTGTTAATTGTTACATGGCCTATCTCTCATCGTAATACATTGTTAACTTTTTTTATTATATCCTCCTTTCTTGCTTTGCTGGCAGTAAGGTGGTGCAGCGGTTAAAGCCCAATATTCTGGGTTTAAATCCCAGCCTGGTCATTGTTTGTGTGGAGTTCACACATTGCTCTCCATGTCTCTATGGGTTTTAGCCCGGGTTTTATTTCTCATTCCAAAGGCATGCTTGTTAGGTTGACGGATGACTCTAAGCTGAACCCGCAGTGTGCGAGTATGCCATCCAGTGGACAAGTACTAAAGTTGCTATGGCATGTTCCAGTCCTCACATCCCTGAACAGATTCCCCTGAACTGAGTTAGATGATGCATATTTTTAATATTTAGTGCCACAGTGGTTAACACTATATTTTCATCATTCACTGAACTTGAGTTACAATATCAGCTTAGTCACTGTGTGACTGCTCACTTTTAATCAGAATTGTTTAATTGTGATTCTGAACTGGCTCACTGTGAGTGTATGTATGCCTGCAATGTAGTACCACACTCATCCCCACCTCTGACATCTTGTATGACTATTCCCAAGTCACATTTAATATCCTATCAGGATTGTGTGTAAAAGAAAACTATATAATATAATCCTCGCAGATTATTTATCTTTAATCAGAAAGTGGTGCACATTAAGTTGAGTTGTGATTCTAAACTGGCTCATTACCTGCAATGGACTACCACAGTCATCAAGACACAATGCCTTTGCAGAACAGGTTTCAGCTCACCACTGCCAGAAAAGACTGGAAGGATTTTTGATACATTCTGTCATTTTGAAGTGATGTTTTATAGAATGTGGAAGGCAAAAAATATGCCACAACTTACAGTTTGCATGTGTCTTTTTTAAAACTTTGAGCAATGATCCCAAAAAAAGTCTCTGCAATGTCATATCAAGTGCTATAACCAGAAAAGCTGTGGGAAAGTTCACATTTTAGGACTATTGGTCACAACTGGCTTGCTGTATTGGGACTGAAATATTCCTGTAGTTGGTCAACAGCACAGGGGTTGGGTGTAGTTATTGAGTATGGCATTTGTTATCGTGTGCCTACAAGAGTGGTTAATCGGTCTGCCGAGTAGCATAATGCTGAGTTAAATGACTGTGCATTTCTGACATGTATTCTACAATCACAGTGCTGATTTTGGTATTTTTTTTTTTCTCTGAGCAACCAGGTCAGATTTTCAAGAGACAATGACGATCACGTTTTTCGACATTGAGAAACTTGTTGTTAAAAGGTTGGTTCCCTGTGAACAAACTGTTAATCAACAACAACAACATTTATTCATATACTGTAGCACGTGTTCATATAAATGATGTCGCTCAAAGTGCTTCACAAGATGAAGAAAGAAAAAATATAAAAATTAGGCTACACTAATTAACAAAGAACAAAGTAAGGTCCGATGGCCATCAATGACAGAAAAAAAACAAAAAAAACTCCAGAGGGCTAGAGAGAAAAATAAAACCAAAATCTGCAGGGGTTCCGAGGCCATGATACCATCCAGCTCCCACAGTGACATTACATGTAACTGCTGAGGCATCTATTGGAAACCTCAGGAAAAAAAAACGTCAAGAGCAGTGGTGCACACAAAACCGTATTTTGCTCCATGACGGCACACCTGCACACACCACAATGTCAGTCAAAGAGTTTTAATCAAAAACAACATGGTGGTTACTTTGCTCCCCCATATTCATCAGATATCACTCCCTGTGACTTCTTTTGATTCCCAAAATTAAAACGGAAACAAAAGAGAAGATTTGCTACGATATTGGAAATACTGGAAAAATCAACAAAGGTCCTAGAAATGGTGAAAGAAGATGAGTACAGGAAACGTTATCAGGAATGGGAGAAAAGATGGCAGTTGTGTGTTTTGAAGGTAACTAAAAGAGAATTGCTGCAATTTTTATAATCATTTTTTTTTCATAAAACAGGGAATGTTTGTGTCCCCATACCCTCCAATGTAAACAAGGTTTGACATCTTGTATGACTATTCTCAAGTCACATTTAATATCCTATCAGGGTTGTGTTTAAAAGAAAGCTATATAGTAACCATCAGGTTAGGGACTTAGGAAAGATGCTAGTAAAATAAACTTGCTTGTCATTGTAGACAACTTGCTGACTTTTCATTTTACTCTAAAAATATTGTCTTTTCTCATTCCTTTTGCTGCTCTGCAATGTTATATTAACTCTTTATTGCACAAACTGTCTGTATTTCTGATTTTCAGTCATTTGTTCTGCTGGCTACTATAGAAGAATTTTTAGAGTTAAAACAATTGACTTATGGTTGTCTTTCACTCTAAACCTGGAAGTGTGGTCTAGGAAAGGTAGTGCTTAGCTGTCACCTAAGACAAAGATGAGCAAGGTTTTGAGTTTTTTTCAGCCTGGCGATGTCTAGCTGTGCCCATCCTGAAAAGTACCACTCCGTATCAGATTTAAAGTCTCACTTCTAGGTAGCTCACTTATGCAAAGGTTAGCTTGCCAACACAGACATAAAGCACAAGCTGGACTAAAAAGTGTAGAAATGGCTGTCAGCTCAAATATACTGGGACCAAAGCCTGATAAAGAGAGCTGACCCTACTGATGCTTCCTTAGATCTGCCAGCTCATCAAGGGTACACTGACATTGTACACACAAAGGCATTCTGTGCCCTACCTTCTTGCAAAAAGCCATTGATTGATTGGCTGATTAGAGTTATCAGTGGGCTTGAGCATTCTTCATTCAGGGAGAGAGAGACACGCACACATGCGCGCACACACATTCATGACATTCACCTCCCCCCCTCCCTACCACCCGTGCAAACCCAATTCCCCAACAGAGCCATCCATCACCTGCTTGCACCGTCCCTGTCAGTGGTAATGAAATGTGAGCGTTTTATAATCAGCGCAGCCTGGCGGATTCCCTTTTCTTATTGTAGTGGAGTGGTTCAATCTCTCTTCAGGGCCAGCACTAACTCACTGGCTACAGTTTTCCAGCTCAGGGTTCATTTATCATAATCATTGCTGGAGTTTTACTCTGTGTGTATGTGTGTGTGTGTGTGTGTGTGTGTGTAAGTGTGTATGTGTGTGAGTTTGGAAGTGAGGGAGGGCTCAGCATTGCTGTAGAGTTGTCTCTCAGTATTTGAAATTTGTGAA
This sequence comes from Erpetoichthys calabaricus, assembly GCF_900747795.2. Classification (NCBI taxonomy): domain Eukaryota; kingdom Metazoa; phylum Chordata; class Cladistia; order Polypteriformes; family Polypteridae; genus Erpetoichthys; species Erpetoichthys calabaricus. The sequence goes on from NC_041395.2 coordinate 221,065,334, forward strand.
ACAGCAGAGACATTGGACTAAGGAGGCACACTAGTGCTGTTCAGCCTGTCCTACAACAGTGCTGGCAATTTACAGTAGGGGGCACTACCCTGTAGAGTCTGTTGTTTTGAAATACTTAATCTTTAAGATTTTTTTTTTTATAAAAATTGATGTGAACAACCAGACTGCAACTCCTCCAAATTAGTGCGAAACAGACAAATGATTAAATAGAAGGTTAAAATTAACTAAAGTTGCAGAAGAGACCTAGAAGTGGAATTATGGTTATGAACAACACCCTCAAGGTCAAAAAAGAAAAATTCTAATTTTAATAAGATAGGTGAACAGAAAATGTATGAATGGGTAAAATAGTTAATCTAAAAATCCTGTTGCTGTTGAGTGCTTATTCAAAAATAAATTACCTAATTTTTAGAAACGCCTTCTCTAAATAGCACCTAAAATTGACAGTGCCAAAGACATCAGAATCTATTCAATTAAACTAACCCGAAAAGTAAAAAGCAAACAAGCAAAGAAAAAAAAAAGTATTGGATACAGTAAAAATAATAAATTGAAATGTCCTTGAAACTTTCATGATTGGGTTGGTGAATTAATTTTTTTTTTCGACTGTTCCTTGGTTTATTTAGTTTCATCAAACATCTTTTCCAGGATATCAAAGAGACTAAGGAATCTATTGGTTATATCTGTTTTATATTTCAAAGAATTTTTAATGATATTGACAATACAATACGTTCTCTTATGACACTTGTACTGATTCAAGGCGAGACGTAAAAAATTGGAAAAAATGAGGTCAAAAACAGGTAGAAGGCAATCCATAAAGGACTGCAAAATGATAGTGGTGATACCCAAAAATCAAACTTGAAATGCTTTATTAGCAAAACCAGTAAGTCAGTCAGATAAAATAACATAATAACGGACACTTAGAAAAACGTTGAGCTGTCCTTCATGCCAGTATTCTGGATGTACAGAATGTTGATGTTCAATAAAAAAACAAAATGGCTCCCTGATAAGACTTTATAAAACTTGAACTTATTAACAGTTGTGAATCTTAGTAAAATCAATGTGAAATTCATGTTCCTTGGGGTTCAACTGTGGTTGCTACAAAGGAGCCCCCGTAGCGTTTCTTGACTCCCTTCTGCTAAATAATTTGATGGCTGAAAGTCCTCAGAGAGAGGATGTGCAGTAATGTTCATAATGACACTCAGTTTTGTTTTAAATTTCTGCTTTGCCACTACCTCCAGGGCATCCAGAGTGTGTCCTATAACTGAGCCTACCTTTTTAATTAGCTTGTTAATTCGGTGGATCTCCCTTGAAGTGATGTAACCAGTCCAGCACACCACAGAATAGAAAATCGCACTGACCATCACAGAGTTATAGAAGATGTGATGGATGACACTTCCCACACTAAAGGAACTCAGTCTCCGGAAGAAGAGCCTGCTCTACCACTTCTTATATAGTTTCGATGTGTACTGAGATCAGTCCAACCTGTTATTAATGTGGATCCCAAGTACTTCTAGGAGTAGACCAACTCTACATCCACTCCCTGAATATTGATTGGACACAGAGGCTCTTTGGTACGACAGAGGTCAATAACAAGTTCCATGGTTTTGCTGATGTTAAGATGCAGACAATTAACTTTCCACTTGACTCCTATACTCCGTCTCATCCTCTTTATCAATACACCCAATAAGTTCAGAATCATCTAAGAATTTCTGTAAGCGACATGACTTGGAGTTATATTTATAGTCTGTGGTGTACAGAGTGAAGAGAAAAGGAGACAGGACTGCTCTTTGTGCCACTCCACTGTTGCTCACATTCAGAAATACACTTATGAAAAAAGGATGGATGACAACAACCTCTTTATCTGCTAGAAGAACAAGAAAAAGTCAAAGACACCCCTTTGAGAACATAAAATAAGTCATCTTATCAAAACATTGGGAGAAGTGAAAACCAGGAGGCACTCTACTTGACCATTATGTCATCTAGTGTCTGACCCAGACACACCAGCTACCTAGGAATTATTATTATAATTATTACTACATATTTGGCCGACTGCTTTATTCAGCTCAACCTCCATTTATGTTATATTAGGACATTGCAACTCTTTACAGATATCTTTTGCAGTTGCATTACAAGTAGAGATTAAACCAGCAACTCTGGAGATTCAGTTACAGAAAAAATGTTTATAGAGAACCTAATAGTAAGCTCCTTGCTCCTAAGGAAAATGAGGTGTGGCATGGTGGAAATAAGGGTAATGCTGCCATCCCACATAACCTGGACCCTGGCTTGCTTCCTGCCATGGGATCATTCTTTATGGAGTTTATGTGTACTTTCTCCCATAATCCAATGTGAAATGCTGTAATGTGCATTAATGACACTACACTTAAAGAAACGTGGATCAGCACATGTTGAAATCATTTGGTTGCTGCCTTGAGCCTGATGCTGCTAGGATAGGACCTGGCAGATCTGTGCTGCTTTTGTGAACACTAGCTTGGTGCTCTTGTAGTGTGTCTATAAAGAAAGGAATCCAAAGACATTGCCTGCACTTTTCTTTCTAAATGTTTTGCCTACACCATGCTCACTTCATGGAGCTAGTTTGACTAAGGATGACAGACGATACAGAAACATGCAATTAGCTTTTAAGGTCACAATACAAAGTCCTTGAGTGATCTTGGTTTGTAAAGCTCTTGAGTGGTCTTTGTTTTCATTATATCACTGAGCTGTAGTCTTTGTTTTATAAAGGGTGAACAAAAGAAGAGAAGAGAAAACAAATAAAGGAGAAAAATAAAGAACAAACCTGCTGTGCATCTATGTCTAGAAACAGAAGTTTGTATCCCTATCCCCCTGGCATGCAGGCTTACCCACTCATCTAACTTTTACAGGATCTCCTCTGTCTCTGTCTCTCTCACGCCTGGTCCCTGTTCTCACTGCCAACTGAGTGTCGGCCCACAATTCTACTTCCACTCTCCTCACTGAATATGCCTCTGGCTGTTAGATGGCATCAAGTCCACCTCCCATGATTACTTCCAGTTTCGACCCGAAAATCATTACTCTGGATCAAGGATGACCTTCCATTTGCTCCAAAGACACCAAATTTGAACTCCCTCTAGTGGCTCTTGGTGTCCCTGCACCCTTTAGCCCTCTAAAGCCCTTAAATGTTCAGTCTTGTAAGATAAATAGTATGTTCTCTCCTATAACCATGTACCATCTAGCGGCTTAGAGGTGTAATTATCTCTAAAGCTTGGTCTGTGTGTTTAGTTTTTCTTGGGGAAGAAGCCCTGTCAATATGGAAATATCACACATTTCTACTCATGCTGTCTATCTCCCACACTCATGCCAGCACCCTTTTTAGGAAAAGCTATGACTTATCAGTCCTCAGAAACTCTTTTGTTATGTCTTAGCAGTGTAACGTCTGTCCCTGCAAGGTGCTATGTGGTTTCAACTTGAGACAACCAGATCACCACTCCTCCTTCTATGTTCTATATTTGCTATGAAATGGGTAGAACAAAAATTGTTATAGGCATTTGTGTACTATTATACTCATTTTGATTTTTTCCCTAATTTTCAGATAAATGTAATGAATTGTTGCTTACTTTTTTGATTGATAATTATATTTTGTACCGTCTTCACTGACATTTTTGTTTTTTTATGGATGTCGCCATTTGTTTCTCCTGTCGTTAGGTCAGTAATCTGTGTTGTTAAGGGCATGATCTCATGATTATGCTGTGACAGGTTAAAATGTCATCTTCTTGAGCACTTCCTCATCTGAGTTTGCTAATACAAAACTTCTTTTGTCATGCACACACATTCATTCATTTCTTCTCAAAATTAATTACTCAATAGGGTTTTTTTGGTGCTGACCCTTTGCTTGTATTTTTTTTTTTTAGTTCTATTTTTGCCACTCGTTACTATTCTGATATGTTATTTCTTGATTTCTTCATACTGTACATCTCTAATGGTAGATCATACTATTGCATTCCATGTCTAGTCAGGAAAAGGTGATTCTTAGAATTACACCTGACCAGGGTGTTAATATTCAGCTAAAGGACGGGAGAACAATTACTGGTCTGCTTCATGAGCTCTAGCTTTTAACCTTTAAAGAAGAATTATCTACCAGCTTTTTCATCTCATGACAATGTGCTGCTATCTGTCTTCCCAGTAGTTTGCTGGCCTTTACCAAACCTCAAGGAAGTTTTAGGAGTTGTAGTTGATTTTAGGATTCATAGTGGTCTAGACAATATGAACTTCTAGGCATTATTCAGAAGCCACTAAGAAGGAAAACAGAATGTTATGTTATATAGCCAGATGTGTGGAGTACAAGTCCAAGGAGATTATGCTCAAGTTTTATAACGCACTGGTCAGGCCTCATCTGGAGTACTGTGTGCTGTTTTGGTCACCAGGCTACAAAAAGGACATTGCAGGACTAGAAAAAGTCCAGAGAAGACCAACTAGGCTGATTCCAGGGCTATAGGGAATGGGTTATGAGGAAAAAATAAAAGATTTGAGCCTTTTCAGTTTAAGCAAAAGAAGAGGAGACATGATTGATGTGTTTAAATATATGAAGAGAATTTGTACAGTGGATCAAGATTGTTATTTTAAAACAGATTAATAATAATAATATTTATAATTAAAAACAGGTGTAAAGATATTGACAATAAGCTACGCAAGCCCACCAAGACATGGAATCGTTTAAATCAAGTATCATTACATCTTCCTTTCTTAAAGAGAAGTAAGGCAGTACTTATAAGCTTAGTAATGTTACACATTTCAAATGCTACTTTGATAAACTTTATCACTTCAAACAACTGAACTATCCAGAACATTTCAGGCATACATCCAGCATTCAAACTATGTATAAAAAGCACAACTGTTAAAGGAATTCAGCATTTCTTAATTGAAAATGTTCCTTTAATTCTCAACATGTCTCAATGAGTCATTCTGGTGGTTTTACTTGACGTTTTATACTTGTTTTCTCGTTAATATTTGTTTCGCTGGTGTTAGTGTTCTGATTAGAGGTTATTGGTGCTTTGATGTCTTGACGGTTTCTTCTTAGAACAGCTCCTATTACGCAATTCCGTCACATACTGGTCTATTGTTTCGCCGCTTTTCTGGAAACATGTAAAAAACTTGTGCCGCTCAAACGTCACATTGCGCTTTGGGTTGCAATATGCTTCGAATTTTTCAACTATTTTGTTCAATTTCATATTGTCTCCATCTTCTTCAAACTGAAAATTGTTATACACCTCTAGCGCCTCTTCGCCAATTACATGTAGAAGCATAGACACTTTCATTTTTTCACTTTTCCTATCTGCTTCAATCGCAGCAAGATACAACTCGAATCTCTGTTTAAATCTTTTCCAATTTTCAGGTACATTTCCCTTTAACTGGAGATTTGGTGGGGGATGTAATCCTTCCATATTTTTTTTTCTCTTTTGCTAGAACATCTTAGCGCTTTCTGACCACGTTTTTGGGTTACTCACAGACACAAGACTCGTTCAAAAGCTGAACCTCTTCTTCACATTCCTCTTCCAATCCGCCACTTCTGACACCATGTAGTGATCTTGTTAGGTTCGTAGTTTAATCAATACACAGGATTGAAAGATATAATAACTTTTTAATAGACAGACTTTAGAGACATTTACTGTACAAGTTACTACTCGTTCTTTAGTTCACGCCCATTCTCCTACTTGCATCGGCATTCACAGGCATTACTAATCATTCTGTAAGTATCCCTTAATAGACCTTACTAATCAACTATCATTACAAAATCCAACGTGGTTTGTGCCCTTCAGAATGAAAACAGTTTGCATTTACTTTTTTAATAAAAGGCGAGCGTTTAAGCCTGAGAAATCACCCCGTAAATGCACACGTTTAATTGCACATGTGTTAATATGTATGCTTACACAGTATTAAACCCACCAAGACATGGAATCGTTTAAATCAAGGCACTGCGCTACCTTCTTCCAGATCGGCCCCAAGGCGTTTCACATGATTACGTAGGAGGCGTGATGACGCGATACGCGACTCCGCCCCCGTCCATTACAGTATATGGACAAAAAAGAGGTTCCAGTTATAACCGTTACGCTTTGAATTTCAAAATGAAACCTGCCTAACTTTTGTAAGTAAGCTGTAAGGAATGAGCCTGCCAAATTTCAGCCTTCCACCTACACGGGAAGTTGGAGAATTAGTGATGAGTGAGTGAATTAGTGAGCGAGTGAGTCAGTCAGTCAGTCAGTGAGGGCTTTGCCTTTTATTAGTATAGATAATAATAAATTGTACTTATATAGAATCAAGAACATGGAGATACATTTGGAAATTTGTTAAGGGTAAATTTCGAGTAAACATTAGGAAGTTTATCTTTATGAAGAGAACCATATAAGCTACCCAGTAGCGTGGTAGACGGTAAGACTTTCCTGATGACATCTTCTTTATCAGAGCCCACCTATCAAAGACATCACTTCCTCTTCTGGCCATCCTGGATCATCCCCTTCTCCACCATAGAAATGCCTTCATTTTCCCTTCTGTATTCAGTTCCGTTTTGAACTCGATTGTAACTACATAGCTATCCTCAAACCTCTCCTGCTTTCCTTATTTACACCTGTCTGCTCACTTTTTTCCCCAGGTTTGGAACAACCGTCAGATATTTGATTTGTAAAGCAAAGCTGTATTTATTAATTTTGTAAAAAAAAAAACATGCATTTGCCTGAGCTGCTTACAATTGCGGCAAACAGGGCAGCAGTTCAGATGTAATTGCATTCTTCATTCTTGTAATCGGTGCCAAGCATGTACAATTTATTGCTCAGGATTGGTCTTTGTTTTCATTTTTCCTTTTCTATTTCTCACTCTTAACAGCAGTATATGCTTGAGTGGTTCTATTTAAGGCTGCCTTATTTCTATGTTTTTGGTTCCATATCTGTGGACTCGAGGTTGTAAAAGAAGCTTCAGCCCTTGTGATTGCCTCTGCAGCCAGTCTGGTTCATGTGGAAAGAAGTGAGAGTGGTGCACTGACTCTCTTTGACTGCCAAATGAGATAATGAAGTTTATTGGAAATGCAGGTGCCCTTTCCTCACCCCCTCTGCCTGAGCACCCTCCAAGTATGAACTATACAAATGTGAATTCTGTGCTTATGATGGTAAATTAATTGGTTTTGGACATTCATCAAGTAAATGTCTATTCATTGTATCTGATTTTAAAATACACACCAAGGTAAACAAGACATGTTTACTGACTTTGAACTTACTGTCTGCTGGTGGATCTATAAAATTAATAACAGACACATGAGGCTGGATTTCTAGATAAATTTATGTATTTCAATAGCAATAAAATCAAAAAGGCATACATTTTGTCTATATAGACTACATTAGGTGATACAACTGAATTTTTGTGTCTTTGATCTTTTTATTTGTTTATCCTGTGTGAAGCTTTACCTATTTTTGTCTTTCTGGATGCACACTGACGTCATCTTTTACTAACTCTATTATATGTATTGTTACACACGTGCGATTGGGAGATAGCTGAAGGGCCTAAATGATAGCAATTGCACACCAGACCACGGGGCGGCAGGATGCACTGACTGTCTCTCTCAATCTTTTTTAATTATTAGTCCGGTTTTATGTTGTGGGAACGGAGCCTGCACCGGGTCACTGCGGACCATTTGACAAACCCCCCACCCGGAAACTTGGCCCCTGTACTCTCCCACCTGGTTAGACTTTTGGTTCCATCCTGGTCTCTTCTGGGAATCACAAATCCTGCTGGCTACGCCACTGTCACAAGAATGAGTATTAGACATCATGGAGGTTTGGGGCAGCCACCCATATATTGTTCAAGGGCTGCAAAAATGAGGTTAAATTGAACAGAGATGTTCACAGATGCGAGTCCAAAACAGAACTGAAGTTATTGAGACAAGGTGGTGGCTTTAAAGGCCAGTCAAGGATATTACGTCTTCTGGGCAGTACCGAAAGTGACATCGTCATTGGGGTCAGGACTGGAAGTGACGTCATCATCGGTGCCAGAAATGGAAGTGCTGCTTTTGGGACTGCAAGTGGCATCGGCATCGGCGCTGGGACTGGAAGTGATGTCATCAGTTGCGCCGGTACCCTGCGGGATTTCCCATGGATGGTGTGCAAGAGATTGAGAGAGACAGTCAGCACACCTCGCCACCCCCTAGTCTGGCATGGAATTGCTATTATTTAGGCCCTTCAGCTGTCTCCCAATCACACATGTGTGACAGTATGTATTGTTATAAATGTGAACTTCATCACATGAATACTATTAAAATATTACAAAATAAATGTTTTTCAAACAACACCTACTGTATATGTCTGTTTTTCCCTTCAGGGAGTATGAAGGAATGCCTAGATAAAAGACTAACAGTTGATTTACTTAAAACACTGCATCCCTGTCACACCATAAAAGGATAATTTCATGACACAAGATGGGGATATGGCAGATGGCCTTGGAGAGTTGAAGTAAAATGCAGAGAAACAGAACAAAAAACAAGAATGAGGAATAGAGGTAGAAGATAGTGAAAAGCATCCCAAGCTCAGGTAAAAGCCATCTTTGAAATACAACAAGGAGCATCCCTTGGGTGGTTTCTGGCTCTGAACCCTATACCTACCTGAATATACACACACACACACACACACACACACACAGATACTGGGAAATTCAGAAACTCTCCCAAGCAGCCCCAAGGCCAAGAAAACTTTGAGACACCAGGTAACATTCAGAATAATGGGAATCATTAAGATTGGATAGAATGAAATTGAGCAAAAAAATACACAGAATTACAAAAGTTTGACACTACTTAACTAAATCTTGCATTCTGAATGCTGACAATTCTACCTCACATTTTACTTCATGCCTTGTGCTTATCCGTATCCTTATCCTTGTCCTTGACCTCCTCCTCCTTCTCTCCTGCTCCAGGTTAGCTCCTTCCTCTTCTCTTTCTTCTCAGCTGCTCAAAACCCCTTGAGAGACAGAGTGCTATCCCCTTAAAGGGCCTTAAACTGTGACCGAGGAACTGTTGCAGCCTCCTGCTGATTCTGAGAGGCTCAGAGGACTAACTGTTGGCTTGTTGATCTCCTTCAGCAGCCATTAACATACTGTTCAGGGTATGATCACCTCCAACACCTGGATGGCTTCCTGGCGCTGGCTAATTGTCCTAACCAGCTCCCAGACATTTCCTTGGCAGCTCCTCAGTGTCTTCATCTTAATAATGAACCTTTAGATCCAAATATACATACTATATTTTCTACATAACAATTTTAAATCACCTGTTGTATGAGGTTTGCACATTCTTCCTTTGTCCCATTGGGTTTTTTCAAGGCACTAGGTAGACAGACAGATCTTGAACATTCCAGAATCTGGCGTGATAAACTAATTTTCATTTCTAAATTGGTCTGGTGTGTGAGTACAGGTATGTGAATAAATTTGTTCTGCTTCTGACTGGCACACTATATAGTTGGAACATGCATTCTGTCTGGCACTCTCAGTATATTCACTGGACCCTGAAATGGACATGCAGGTTAAAAATGGATGGATGGCGATAGTATCACTGAAGTCCCTTATTACATCAAAACAGTGCTTGTGCTTCCAAAACATACAGTGGTGGGACACACCCAGGAAGAATGTAAATTACAAAGAAAACAGGACCAAGAACAAAAGTTTGCTCTTTTGGTTCTTCCTAGAGAGATCTTGACCCTACTCTGTTGGTGGGCTGATCTGTCCACTTGTCCACTTTTTTAGTAGCACACAATCATTCCATTTGCTCATCTACAACACCCCTTTCTCTCTCTTTCTTTGTCTTTTTATCTTCACCATGACATCCTCCCATGAGTGAGCCTTTGCTCTAACTTACCTTCCAACTGTAGAATTCCTCATCTTCTAGTAAGAAGATACCTTTAAAACCCACACTAGAATAATTTTGTACCTCCCTTTCTGTAGATGGGAATATAACATTTCATTGAAAGCAAGTCAGATTGTCCATTGGTGGTCTCTGAGACCTTTGTAAAAATGGGAGAAACCTCCAGAAGGACACTACAACTCTTCCCTGATATAGGCTTTATGACACAGTAACCAGACAGAAGCCTCTCCAGAGTAAAAGATTCATGGAAGCCTGCTTGAAGTTTGCAAAAAGGCACCCATAGGACTCTCAGACTGATAAAAAACAAGATTCTCTGGTCTATTGAAACCAAAATTGGAGGAAGTAAGGCATCATTCATCAATGTGCAATACCACTCCAGTGCTGAAACATGATGGAGGCAACATTATTGTTGTGGGGTTGTTTTCCAGCAACAAAGACTGCAATAATAGACAAGGTTGAGGGAAATCTGAATGAAGCATAGTACACCACAACAATCTTCATCTGACATGACACAGCTTGAGAAGAACTCCAGAGAAGAATGGCAGAAAATCCCCAATTCCAGGAGTGTGAAGCTTGACACATCATATCCAAAAAAGCTGCCAAAGGGCCTTCAGCAAAATACTGAGTATAGGATCTGAATAATTGTGTCAGTGGAATACTTCATTTTTTTATTTTCAGTAAATCTGCAAAAAGTTCTAAAATGTGCTTTGTAAAGAAAAGTGTACAAGGTCCCCCAATCATCTAGGAAGTGCCTTGACATTCTGCAGTACCAACTTTACCATATACTGTATGTACTGTATATACAATTACATATGTGTCTTCGTGTGCATGTCTGTGTATAGTTTCAAGTACTGTATTTATGTACGCTAGTGGACAAAGGTTTTAGAATAACTCAGTTTTTCTTCAAATTTAATCAGCTGAAATGCAATAAATGACCTAAAATGGTGAAAAGGTAAGCAGCAAACTGCCAGAGATTTAAATTTAAAGTTTAGATTAGCAAAAACTAAAAAAAAAAGGGAAATTTCAGAATATTACAAATGGGCGTTCTTCAGAGAACAACTAATAGGTTAAAACCAACCTACAGATGTTCTGCAGCTATTAAAATAAATTAAGGCTTGCAAGTTAAAGCAAGCAGTTTGCACAGGTGTCCCAACTTCTATTGATTACTTACAAACTCTCTGTCTGTCTTAAAGCCGATTCTGAGGGTCTCCAGCTTGCGTGATAGGTGCCTCAGGGCACAACAGCTTCAAGCACAGCTTAACATTGGTCAACAAAAGCAAGTCTTAGTTTCTACTGTGAAGAGGAAACTTTGTGCTGCAGTAAGAAAGCCATTCCTTAGTGGACAAAATAGGGCCTTGAAATACTGGTTGTGGACTACTGCATACTGGAAGACAGTCTTATGGACCAATTAATCAAAATTTGAAATTTTCAGTTCAGTTTGTGCAGGGTGTTTATACATCATTGAGCTGTTGAAAGGATGGTTCCTCAATGTGTAACACCAACTGTCAAACATGGATGAGGAAGTGTGATGGTCTGGGGTTCTTTTGCTGGTGGCAGAGTTGGTGACTTGTACAGAGTGACTGGCATTCTGAATCAAAAGAGTTTGGCTGTTATATCAGCAAAAGGTGGCTACTTTAATGGAAAAAAAAATTTGAATAAAAGCTTGTACACTTAATGATTCCTTGACTTATTTTTGTATTTGTCATTGTTTATTTGTTCTATGCTTCGATTTCATGAAACATTAAGATGTTAAACTATGTGCATTTCCATAAAAGCTGAAGTCTTCTGAAACTTTTAAACAGTAGTGTACATATATATGTACACACACAGACACACATATACAGTGGTGTGAAAAACTATTTGCCCCCTTCCTGATTTCTTATTCTTTTGCATGTTTGTCACACAAAATGTTTCTGATCATCAAACACATTTAACCATTAGTCAAATATAACACAAGTAAACACAAAATGCAGTTTTTAAATGATGGTGTTTATTATTTAGGGAGAAAAAAAATCCAAACCTACATGGCCCTGTGTGAAAAAGTAATTGCCCCCTTGTTAAAAAATAACCTAACTGTGGTGTATCACACCTGAGTTCAATTTCCGTAGCCACCCCCAGGCCTGATTACTGCCACACCTGTTTCAATCAAGAAATCACTTAAATAGGAGCTGCCTGACACAGAGAAGTAGACCAAAAGCACCTCAAAAGCTAGACATCATGCCAAGATCCAAAGAAATTCAGGAACAAATGAGAACAGAAGTAATTGAGATCTATCAGTCTGGTAAAGGTTATAAAGCCATTTCTAAAGCTTTGGGACTCCAGCGAACCACAGTGAGAGCCATTATCCACAAATGGCAAAAACATGGAACAGTGGTGAACCTTCCCAGGAGTGGCCGGCCGACCAAAATTACCCCAAGAGCGCAGAGACGACTCATCCGAGAGGTCACAAAAGACCCCAGGACAACGTCTAAAGAACTGCAGGCCTCACTTGTCTCAATTAAGGTCAGTGTTCACGACTCCACCATAAGAAAGAGACTGGGCAAAAACGGCCTGCATGGCAGATTTCCAAGACGCAAACCACTGTTAAGCAAAAAGAACATTAGGGCTCGTCTCAATTTTGCTAAGAAACATCTCAATGATTGCCAAGACTTTTGGGAAAATACCTTGTGGACTGATGAGTCAAAAGTTGAACTTTTTGGAAGGCGAATGTCCCGTTACATCTGGCGTAAAAGGAACACAGCATTTCAGAAAAAGAACATCATACCAAAAGTAAAATATGGTGGTGGTAGTGTGATGGTCTGGGGTTGTTTTGCTGCTTCAGGACCTGGAAGGCTTGCTGTGATAGATGGAACCATGAATTCTACTGTCTACCAAAAAATCCTGAAGGAGAATGTCCGGGCCATCTGTTCGTCAACTCAAGCTGAAGCGATCTTGGGTGCTGCAACAGGACAATGACCCAAAACACACCAGCAAATCCACCTCTGAATGGCTGAAGAAAAACAAAATGAAGACTTTGGAGTGGCCTAGTCAAAGTCCTGACCTGAATCCAATTGAGATGCTATGGCATGACCTTAAAAAGGCGGTTCATGCTAGAAAACCCTCAAATAAAGCTGAATTACAACAATTTTGCAAAGATGAGTGGGCCAAAATTCCTCCAGAGCGCTGTAAAAGACTCATTGCAAGTTATCGCAAACGCTTGATTGCAGTTATTGCTGCTAAGGGTGGCCCAACCAGTTATTAGGTTCAGGGGGCAATTACTTTTTCACACAGGGCCATGTAGGTTTGGATTTTTTTTTTCTCCCTAAATAATAAAAACCACCATTTACAAACTGCATTTTGTGTTTACTTGTGTTATATTTGACTAATGGTTAAATGTGTTTGATGATCAGAAACATTTTGTGTGACAAACATGCAAAAGAATAAGAAATCAGGAAGGGGGCAAATAGTTTTTCACACCACTGTATATATAAATATATATGTATATTGTGGAAGTTGGCCCGGACACAGAAGGCAGACACATTCATGTCACCCAACACATGTTTATTTTCCATTAAGTACAGTGCTCACAAACCCCACAGTCCCCAAAGTCCTGGCCACACAACACAATGCCTTTCTCTTCAGGCCGCCTCCTTGTCCTCCTCCGATGTCGTCCTACTTCCACCCGACTCTTGTCCCTGTCTGAAGGGAGGCGGCCCCTTTTATGCGCACCCGGATGTGCTCCAGGTGCTCCCCGGCAATCTTCCACCGGCACTCCCCAGTGTGGCGGAAGTGCCGGCTGCGCACCCCAGAAGCACTCTGGGTGTCCCCTCTTTTCTTCCCCCCAGCATTTCTGGGTGTGGCAGAAGCGCCGGGGTCCAGGGTCCCCAAGGCATTGGGGCGCCCCCTGGTGGTGACCACGGGCCCCTACAGGGTAGAGCTTCCAAGCTCTGTACCCGTGGCCCCCAAAGCAATCAGGGCAGTCGCCCCCTCGTGGTCTGGTGGAGGCACAAGCCCTCCTCCGGTCCTCCTGGGCATCCCGGCTGGGTACCACCCCCATCCGGGCACCACAGTGCCCCACCGCCAGCGAAGACACGTCGGTCTGAGCGACACATCCCGTGAGGGCGGCTCAACCCCAAAGTGGGTCCTACTACTGGGCCAGGGTCCAATCCAGCATCCTGAAATTCGCTTCTTCGGCACCCCCTCTGAGGCCTTCGCGCCCCTTTGTTCTGTGCCACTCGCAACTTCGTAGCCCCCGCCGGTTGTGGGGCTGCCCCATCGCCAGCAAAGAGTGTTCCAGTGAAGCAGCCCGTCCCGGGAGGGCAGGTCCCCAACAAAGCAGGTCCTATTGCGCGTCCGGGGTCTGGTCTGGCACCCCGCGACTTGCCTGTTCGCCACCCCCTCCGCGAGTTCCGTGCCCATCTGATCGAAACCGACGGGTCCACTCACACTGTCGTTTCCTCCACTGGCTTTGGGGCTTCCCTCTGCCTCCACAGAGGACGGCCATTCTCTGGATGTGTGCACCCAGCAGCACACTCCTTCCTATCAGAGGAACCGGCATTCTCCCCTCGATTCCTCCTGTCACACTTGGACGCCCTGATGGTCTGGGTCTGCACATGGGAAACGCCCAGATCCAACCCCGTCTGTGTCCATGCAGAACGACAGGAGATTGCTGCGGGCTCGGGGTGTCGGGCGCTAGGACCCAGGGCACTCATCAGCCCACGTCCTGCCAGCCCTCTAGATCTTTCTCCCCTCACCTCGCGCACAGCACTCACCACCGTGTCCACTGTCGGAGACCCACCTACTTGGTTCCGTTCACAAATGTCCCGGGCCCCTTCAGTGTGATCTCCCATATGCTGTATGGGGTCAGCTCTACTCACCGTCCCTGCTGTGCCTCTAAAGCCAAAGAATCCAGCGTCGCACCATTCTGTCCACTCTCGCAGCAGCTTTAGTGACGCGACCGCCTTCCTCTCCATCTTCAGGACATCTGCCCGGAGGGCACGCAGCACCTGTGGAAACGACGCTACAGACTGAAGCGACTGCTCCAGCTCACGCAGTGCCGCTGACAAGCACAGAAAGTCAGTCGGCGATTGACTCACCTGGCTGTCAGTCACATTCACCGACTGCTTCCTGGGGGGCTTCCCCTCCGGCCCAATCGGGTCTCTCCCTGGCCCGAGACGGACATTCCTTGGTCCTGCCTCTATACAGTCATTGGAGGGCACACAAGACACACCGTCCAATCCCGTGCCTGTCACAGGGAGGGACTTCCGGTCTGCGGCCATTTTGGCTCTTCTCCTCCTGATGCGGTGACGAGCTGGCCCTCTGCGTTGCAGCGTCTCCCTCTCTACAGCCTCTGCTGCTGCTGCCGCTTCCAGAAAGCCCCGCAGAGCAGCGCGAGTCTGCCACTGACGCAGACCCGGACAGCCCCTGCCTGCAACACACAAAACAAGCACAGCCCTGCAGGGCTGGCTGCCGGCGAGCAGGGAACTCACCTGTCGGGTCCCATCTGTCTGAAGCAGCTGCCTCGGCATGGCCTCCTTCGACATTGTGCCGTCCCGGGCGCCTTCAGCGGCAGCACACTCCCTGGAGCGCGCTGCACTCAGGTAAGGCCTGTCGATCTTCCGCCGCACCAGGAGAGAACCTTGTGACCGCAGCCCGTTAGCGGTCTGTGGGGCGAGTCTCTCTCGCGGAGGGGTTGTAGGCACACTGCTCCCGCGGCACGTATGTGGGCGCACCTGCTACGCCGGGCCATCCACAAAATTATTTGTTTCAGGGATTCCCCGCCTTGAAACAGGCGGATCGTCCCATCTGGGATGCCATTGTGGAGGTTGGGACACAGACAGGCAGACACGTTCATGTCACCCAACATATGTTTATTTTCCATTATGTACAGTGCTCACAAACCCCACAGTCCCCAAAGTTCTGGCCACACAACACAATGCCTTTCTCTTCAGGCCGCCTCCTTGTCCTCCTCCGACGTCGTCCTACTTCCACCCGACTCTTGTCCCTGTCTGAAGGGAGGCGGCCCCTTTTATATGCACCCAGATGTGCTCCAGGTGCTCCCCGTCCAGGGTCCCCAAGGCATTGGGGCACCCCCTGGTGGTGACCACGGGCCCCTAGAGCTTCCAAGCTCTGTACCCATGGCCCCCAAAGCAACCAGGGCGGTCGCCCCCTCGTGGTCTGAAGGAGGCACAAGCCCTCCTCCGGTCCTCCTGGGCATCCTGGCTGGGTACCACCCCCATCCGGGCACCACAATATATATTATGTGTGTGTATATATATATATATATATATATACAGTAGAGAGAGAGAGAGAGTGTACTGTATGCATATGAAAATGTAAAAATAAAAAGAAATCTATTAGAGGAACAGCATGAAAAACAGAGAAGCTGAAAAATATAATGGGGAAGAACATTTCCTTCTCTGCAGCCTCAAGCACACCACAAAAAAATATAAAATATGCTAGAAAAATGTAATTTTTTGGTCTGCTAAGTCATACAAATCTCTATTGTTCAATGAGCATG